>NW_024081214.1:606185-774613 GCF_003009895.1 Hyaena hyaena | reverse complement strand
GAGCAGGGGAGGGTCAGAGAGAGAGGGAGTCACAGACTGAAACAGACTCCAGGCTCTGAGCTGGCAGTCAGCACAGAGCCCGACGCGGGGCTCGAACCCACGAACCGCGAGATCATGACCCAAGCGAAAGTCGGACGCTTAACCGACTAAGCCACCCAGGCGCCCCTGACAGAATTTTATTTTTAAGACTCAATTGAAATAAGTGCTTCATGGAACTGAGAAACATATGTAGGGCAACATAAACATTGGGAGGAATTAAATACAAAGTCGAACTAGCATATTATATTGGCAATTGCTCAGAACTGGGAGTCAGAAGGAGCATCCAGTCCTGATTTTACCCCTTTCCTATCAGTGTGTTTGGATAAGTCCCTTAACCTCTCTGGGCACCAGTTTGCTCATCTGTAAAAATGAGGAGAGTGGATTCAATTTCAAAAGTTCCTTTCATTCTTAAAATTTATGGTTGTAGGGGAACAAATCCTGAAACATGTTTCATATACCTTCTAGTGTGCCCCCCAAAAACATGCAACAGAAACTGCCATGTTGGGAATTTTGAGTTGATTTTTCAGCATTTCTCTCAATACCTAGACTTTAGATCTTGCCACAATGCTCAACTCTTGCCTGTTATTATCATCCTCTGGATTTCTGGGTCACCAGCAAAGTTAGTGTGGGACAAACCAGAGCCAAGGAGAAAGAGACGCATACATTTCAGTTATCATCTCTTCTCAGACTTATCTTATTCTCATAAAAACCCTGGTAAGTGTGTCATTTTGAAATGCTCTGAACGTCTGGTTGCTGAGGTCAAGTCACATGATAAGAGGTGGAAACAGATAACAATGTGAGGGAATAGATTTGCAGTTCCACCAGCACGCACATCATTCATTAACACTTGCACAGACCTGTGATCTTATGATTTCAGTGTCACAGAATTCAGTTCTCTGAAGGGTCTAATTAGCCTCACAGCCCTAGAACCAGCCCTAGAATTCAAGTACACTGCCACCAGGTGACAGCGACAGGTCAAAGACACAGAGCCCAATCAGTAAATGTGACACTGCTCTGAAGTTCAAATTGTACTTTGTTCAAGTAATGTGCTACAACCTCCTTCAAATGTATCACCATGAATTCCTATATTGTTTAATATCATAAATAGTTGAGCATTAAAATAATTAAATGTGAGCACCATATTTAGAAATTGCTTAGAGGCAGTGGTTCTCAATTCTGGCTACACATTAGAATTGGCTGTGGAACTTTAAATATGTATATACTAATGCTCAAACCTCCCTCCTAGAAACTCTAACTTCGTTGATCTGTATGGATTTTATCTACCAGAGAAATTTTTTCTGCCTTTTGCGGGGGGTGGAGTGAGAGTTTTTGCTCTTGAAATTACCATGTCACTTTTTTCTACACCAAAATTAATGGAGGGACTTAGAAAATCTGCTGTGACTGCCTCTTCCATCCTTCTAACCATTCATTCCTCCATCTGTCCATTCATTTCTCTGGGCATAAATTGTCAAGAGCTGCAGAGAAGACCAAGATAAATATTTGATTCCTATTAGCAACTCTACTGGCTACAGACTTCTTTATAAACTGCCTTAGAATATTTAAGGTGAGCTTTATAATAGAACAAACATTCTGATTGGAAAAAATGAGCTAATGAGCTACAAAAAGTAATATATACTATTTGTAAATATTCTGACTTTTAAAAATTAATCTTTTTATTGAAGTATAATAAACATGATAAAAGCACAAGTCATAAATATGTATCTGAATGAATTCTCACCCGGTAAACAACCATATACTTCCTCTTTCCTCTTCAAAGTTATCACTGTCCTGACTTCTAATATTACAGAATAGTTTTGCCTGATTTTAAACTTTATATAAGTGGAACCAAACAGTATGAATTCCTGTTGTCTGGCTTCTTTTGCTTAGCATTGTGTTTGTGAGAGTTATCCACATTGCTAGGTACAGCAATAGTTTGTTAATTTTTATTAGTGTGTAGTATTCCCTTGGATAAATAAGACAATTATATATTTAGGAATTGGATTTATAATAAGTAGGAGTGAAATTGCATTGTCAGTCTTTTCAAAGTATAGAAATTAGTAAATGTAGGGAAATCTCATTGTAGTTTTAATTTGTGTTTCTGACAGCTGATAAGGCTGGGTTTTAGGATCATTTGGATACCTTCTTTGGTAAAGTGTCTATTCAACTCTCTTGACTGTTTTTTTTTTCCCAATGGGTCTGCTTTATTATATTTTGAAAAACAAGTATAAAAATAATACTAGTCATTTCAAATAATTGACTTGTCCTTTGGTTGATTTTGTCCATTGTTGATTTGTTCTCTATTTCATTGTTTTATGCTCTTATTTTATTACTTTCTTTTACTTTGAGTTTAACTTTCTAACTTCTTGAAATGGACACTTACCATGCTGATTTTCAGCCATTCTTCTTTCCTAACATATACATTTGAAGCTACACATTTTCCTCTAAGCAGTGCTAACTTAGATGCATCCCAGAAGTTTGGATATGTCATATTTTCATTATCACTTGTTCAAAATATTTTCTAATTTTCATGGTAACTACTTCTTGACTCATAATTTATTTAGAAGTAAACTACTTAATTTCAAAACATTTGGGGATTTTTATAGATATCATTTTGTAGCTGATTTCTACCTCAATTCCATATACAGGATTTCAGTTCTTTTAAATTTATTAAGACATGCATTTGAGCTTGGCAACTGGTAAATGTTGCATGTATACCTGAAAAGGTTAGGCATTCTATCATTTTGAAATACAGCTTCCTAAATACATTAATTCATTCAAGCTTGTTGTTCATGTTCATCTGCTCTTTATATCTTAAAGGGCCAGATAGTAAATATATTAGGCTTATAGGCCATAATGTCTCCAAACCAACTACTCACCTTTGCCATTGTAGTATGAAAGCAAGTGGAGACAATATGTAAATGAATGGGTAGGGCAATGTTCCTATAAAACTCTAGTTAGAAGACCCAGTGGCCAGTCTGTGGGCCATAGATTGCCAATGCCTGTTTTAATTATGTTTTGGTCTTTTTTTTTTTTTTTTTTTTATCTATAGAGAAATCTCCACAAAGATTGTAAATTAGCCCAATTCTTTCCATTCTGAAATTTTTGCTTTGTATATTATTAAGTGATGTTACTAGGTGCATATAAATTTAGAACAGATTCTTTTAGAAATATGAACTGTCCCTCTCTCTCCAGTAATTCTTCTGTATTAAGGGATCTCTTGTAAATATGATATACTATACCAACTTTCTTTTGGTTAGTATTAATATATTTCTTTTACTATCTTTTTATTTATGTTTATATAATCTTTTATTTAAGCTTGTACTCTTGTAAGCAACATCTACTTAGTTTCCTTTTTTTCTAAATCTCACTGACATTCTTAGTCTTTTTCTTGGCATATTTGAGTCTGTTTATATTACATATATTTTTTCATTGGGTAAATATAAACATTGATTCAATTTCTGAGACTCTTCACTCTCTGTTCCAAAGTTCTAGTGAGAGGTCTAGGTCACAGGATATACATATTTTTCTTGAGTATAGTTTCTGCTCCTGAGGTCTCCTCATTTTTTTCTCAGAAGACAAAATTGTTCCAGTGACGCTGAGTCTGGCCCTATGGGCACACAGGCTTGCACACACCTGGGTGCCAGTCTCCATCCTCAGCAGTACCCAGACTCATCAATGCCAAGATTCTTCTCTGTAAGAACCACAGAAGGGTGGGTGATAATGGGGACAGCAGCCAAGAGCTTGCCTGTTTTTTCTTATTGATTTGTAGAAGTTCTTTATATATTCTGCTACAAACCCTTTACAGTTATGTGTGTTGTCTTTTAGAATATGATTTATCTTTTTGTTCTCTTAGTGAAACATTTTGATGAGTAAAATTCTATTTTTAATGTAATCAATGTAACAATATTTTCTTTTAAAATTTATTTAAAACAGAGAAGAGGAAGTGGTCTGACCCCTTGAGAAGCCATAATCTTAGAAGAGAATGGGGCAGAAAAGTATCTCAACTTTCTGGCCTTATTAAGGAATGACCTTAGTCTTTCTGTTTAAATATTCAGACAAATTTATGCAATATTTTATGAGTAACCTTTGGAAGAGAGTAACCTCTCTTTGGAAGAGAACAGATCCCTTGGAGACAACTCCCCCCACTGAATTTATTATATGTATGTCTAAGATGAACAGTGCAAGATGGTGAATCCCAACTGATTTGGTTTCACAGGATGGTAGTGCAAGGAGAAGGAGGAACTCATCGTGAGTTTTTGCACAAAGGACAAAGCCAAGTAACATTATTTTCTACCTGTATACATTCCTAACCTGGAAGGAGAAAACTGTAGTAAGTTTTCTTACTTACTTATAGCAGTAAGGACAAGGAAAATAGGTTAAGGTCTTCCCTAGGAGAAAATCCTTCAGGAGAGTGGCATTGATGCATAATACAAAAGCACCCAGTCACCAGGGCCTCTTGCTTGAGCTACAGACAGACAGGGTCCTCACAGACCCTTGAGAACAGATACACCTATGATGTCAAGCGCTGCTCCTCTCTGCACCCATCCCTACTGCTTCCCTGTTGCACAGATTATGGCCCAGCTGCCCAGCTGTGAGTAGGTGAGTTCAGAAGGTGCTCAGACAATATGCCAAATGAATAATTCCCTTCTTGAGTGCTGACCTGGAAAGTGGATGGAGCATGCCCAAGCCCAGCAATAGCAGACAAACGAATAGAGAAAGGTCACAATAAGTTTTGCTTACTGTAGCTGGAAGTGCTTGATCTTGGTAACCAGCAGTTTGTACTGGGCCCCCAGGGGTGCCATGGATGCTACGTCTACAAATATCAGCTGCTCCAGAGGTCCTGTTTCATTGGTTGCTTCTGAGGGACATAAGGTGCGGCTCACTTCCTGGTAGTTGTAACTCCTCTGGTATCTGTAGCAGCCAATGGAAGGAAAAACCAGCAAGAACAAGAGAGAGATTTAGTGAACATAGAAAAAAGCCAATCTTATTTCATTTCTCTCCAAATTTGTTTTTGAGTCCTTATCTTTTGAATTTCAGACTGGACCTATAGATAGTGATTTAGAACTAGTGTCTCTGGCATAAGCTTGCATGATGTGATAACAGGACTCGAGCACTCTTCAGTGCTGCCCAGTTCAGTTCGGTCATGCCTACCTTATACTCAATGATCTTACTAATTCAATGAGGAAAAAAAATACCACATTTTGAAGGAGAAACTATCCTGGCAAAACAACCAGGTTTTTACTCAAGCTTACTTTAAATGGAACATAAAAAAAAAAAAAAAAAAAGCCTCAGAGCCCAGGTCAAGACTGTGAGTGACTATTTTGATTTTCAATTTATTCTGCCACTAAAGGTGATTTAACACCATATTACGTACATATGTCTGAATGTCTTCTCTCTTTTTTCCTTAGTAGTGCTATGGTACCTTACACAGTTTCTCTGCAAAAATATAAACTTCATGAAGGCAAGGATTTTGTTTTTCTCCCCTCCCCCCACCGCCGGCCCCACTGCTGTATCCTTAGCTTCTAGCACTTAGTAGTGCTTAATAAATACTATGGAATGAAGAATGCATACTCTGTGGGCATTTTGAAGAATGAAGGAGGTGTTACTCATTTACGTTGACTGCTGAGCCTAACCCTGTCCTCAGTGGATGATCCACTAACCAAGAGCTACAGAATATTCTGGATAGAATTAAAATGCTAAAAGTTCTTCCAGGTGCTACAAATCTAGGCAGAGTGTTTATCTGAATTCTAAGAGGATGGAAGTTGAACACACTCGAAATGGTCGGGCTATGTGCCATGATCATTATTTGCACTTAGCATGCATACAATATCAGCATTCCAAAAGCCTGATTGTCCTTTAACTAGGGAAAATGCCAATTAAGGTCTAAGTCATTGAAAGAAACCAAATGTAATAGCTAAAACATGGAAAGAGCCTAAGTGTCCATCAATGGACGAATGGATCAAGAAGATGTGGTTTATCTATACCATGGAATACTCCATGGCAATGAGAAACAATGAAATCTGGCCATGTGTAGCAACATGGATGGACCTTGAGGGTGTTATGCTGAGCGAAATAAGTCAGGCAGAGAAGGACAAATATCATATGTGTGCACGTATAGGAGGACTAGGAGGAACTTAACAGAGGACCAATCGGGAGAAGAAGGGGGGAAATGGTGGGGGAAAGGGAGAGAGGCAAACCATGAGAGACTCTTGAATGCTGACAAAAACTGAGGACTGATGGATGTGGGGGGGGGGGGATGGGCATGGAGGAGGGCACTTGTGGGGATGAGCACTGAGTGTTATGTGGAAACTAATTTGACAATAAACTATTCTTAAAAAAAAAAAGAAACCAAATGTGGTGCAATGGTCCAGGGGAAGATCCACTTACAGTCCTTGGAAGAGTAGAGGAACCTGCCAGGACAGCACCCCTTTCTGCTGGCGAACCACAACAAGGACTGGGTAGTCGAGGTTCTCGGAGGAACTGTTCACATATACCCGCACGGCATTCACCTGCAAGCCAGGGCAGAGACAGGGGTAACGTAAATCACACATACACATACATGCGCGCGCGCACACACACACACACACACACACACACACATCATAGCTGCCACCTGACACCATCTTGGGTGAAACCAGATTCTGGAGACTTCAAATGGCAGGCTGAGTATTTTGAATTAGGCAGTCAATATAAGGTTTTGAGAATAAGTCCAGGAGAGAAAAAGATACTGGCATTCTTCTTACTCTTCTATTCGTTCTTCTATTCTATAAATGCTACAGATGCAAATACCTTTAGAGAAAAAAAAAGACCCACAAGCTCCTCAATTGCTGACAAACTTTAATTTTGTTTTTGGAAAATCATTCTGTGCTTCTATCCAAAATGTTACTGCCACATGTTATTCAAGCCTAGCAGATGGCCTGATGCTCCCCTAGCAACAGATACCATAGGGGCTGAGCATTCTTCTCCTTGCCCTGTTCCAAGGCATAAATCAATCCCTGAGACAAAACGCTTTTCTACATCAGCAGCTCCATGGCCTTTTCTGAATACACATATCACCCCAAGGATTTAACACTATCAATGCTGTTTTAAAGACAGAAAATTGAACTGTGCCTCTGGATCTAATGGTTTTGGCGTTTTCCTTCAGTTTTTATAATACCATAGGCTAAAGGGAAGGAACCAAATAGAAAAAAGACAAGGTAAGAAAGAAAAAGTAAAGCTTGATCTTTCACAGGAGACTCCCCCTGCCACCCTACCACTGTATTAAAGCCTTAGTGTTCTCTTGAAAGCGTCTTTAGTGGGGAGAAGAAATGAAACAAGAAAATCTTGCAGTTAAACCCGGGAATGCTCAGTTGGTTAAGCATCAGACTCTTTGTTTGGGCTCAAGTCACGATCGTACAGTTCGTGGGATGGAGACTTGCACTGGGCTCTGTGCTGACTGTGCAGAGCCTGGTTGGCGTTCTCATTCTCTCTCTCTCTCCTCTCTCTCTCTGTCTCTGTGTCTCTCTCTCTGTCTCTCTCCCTCCCTCCCTGTCTCTGCCCTTCTTGTGCACACATACTCTCTCTCTCAAAATAAATAAATAAGCTTAAAAAAATAGAAGTTGAGAAGAGACAGAGCCATATGGATATCATATGTTACTATTTAGTTCTCTTATATCATTCTTCACTGAACCACTTTGCTTTTTTATTTTTTTTTTATTTTTTTTTATGTTTTTTTTTATTTATTTCTAGGAGAGAGAGAGAGAGAGACAGCGTGAGCAGGGGAGGGTCAGAGAGAGAGGGAGTCACAGACTGAAACAGGCTCCAGGCTCCGAGCTGGCAGTCAGCACAGAGCCCGACGCGGGGCTCGAACCCACGAACCGCGAGATCATGACCCAAGCGAAAGTCGGACGCTTAACCGACTAAGCCACCCAGGCGCCCCTACACTTTGCTTTTTTAATGTTGAAACAGTCCAAGAGTAATTTATTAATTTGGTAAGAAGCACTTGCTCTTGAAGGGAACATTTCCTTGTGCCTAAGCTCTACATGTTTCCATGGAAGTTATGGTGTGGCCGATAATTGCCAACACCCTACCTCTAGTGCAGACCTCTTTCACAGGCACCTCAATCTCAACCTGTCAGAAATGGAATCTATCATTCTCTTCACTCTTTAATTTCCTCTGAATTTCCTTGCTTCTTCTTTTTTAATTTTTTTTATTTATTTCTAGGAGAGAGAGAGAGAGAGAGAGACAGTGTGAGCAGGGGAGGGTCAGAGAGAGAGGGAGACACAGAACCTGAAATAGGCTCCAGGCTCTGAGCTGGCAGTCAGCACAGAGCCCGACGCGGGGCTCGAACCCACGAACCACGAGATCATGACCTAAGCGAAAGTCGGACGCTTAACCGACTAAGCCACCCAGGTGCCCCTGAATTTCCTTGCTTCTTGAACAGCCTCAGCATGCAGCCATTTCATCTAATGAGAACCATTACATGAGAGTCATCCTTGATTCCTACTTCTTTAGCTTTTCTCACTCATAGGTCATCAAGTTCTACTGCTTCTACCTCCTTCATGCTGTCCATATCCAGACTCTCCCCCCTTCAATGATCTCATAGTTCTCGTAGTTTATCTCCTCATTGACTGTACGTTAGCTAGTCTTCTTATCCCCAGGACTCTGCCCCCTCAGATGTCAGTTCTATCCTGGCATCCTCCTATATAAAAAAGGCCTTTAGTCGCTCTGGGAATTTTCAGATTTACCCCAACTCTTGGATGTGCAGTTGACATATTTTTTTAAGTTTATTTATTTTGAAAGTGCATGCATGAGTATGTGCACAAGCAGGGGACAGGCAGAGAGAGAGAGGGAGAGAATCCCAAGCAGGCTCCACTGTCAGGGCAGAGACCAACATAGGGCTTGATCCCATGAACTGTGAAATCATGACCTGAGCTGAAATCTAGAGTTAGATGCTTAACCAAATGAGCCACCCAGGTGCCATGCAACTGGCATCTTTAATGAGGGGATGGGCAGCCTTGTGGGACTGAGCTCTTAACCTCTGAGATCTGATGCTAAAACCAGCTAGACCTGAACTGAGCTGTAGGCCACTCTGCTGGTGTCACAGTGTTACTTGATATATGGAAAACCCACACATTTGGTATCAGAAGTGTTGACCATGAGTAGAAGAAAATGGAAGTGAGTTTTCCTGATAAGACAACCACAAAGCATATTTTTTCATGCAGTCAAATTCATTTTTTTCTTCTTGGACAGTTCTTCCATCACTTTGAAAATTGAGATATATTCACACACCACACAACCCACTCTTAAGCTGTACAATTCAGTAGTTTTTTTTTTAATTTTTTAAAAAAATGTTTAATGTTTATTTATTTTTGAGAGACAGAAAAGCAGATTGCAAGTGGGGGAGGGGCAGAGAGAGAGAGGAAGACACAGAATCTGGAAGCTGGCTCCAGGCTCTGAGCTGTCAGCACAGAGCCCAATGTGGGGTCCGAACCCACGAACTGTGAGATCATGATCTGAGCCGAATTGGTCTCTTAATCGAATGAGCCACCCAGGCACCCTTAGTTTAACTTTTTGAGGAGCTACCAGAATGTTTTCCAGAGAGATTCATCATTTTACAGTCTAGCAATTTACATTACTGGTAACATAAAAGGGTTTCAATTTCTTCACATCTTGCCAACACTTGTTACTATCTTCTTGATTATAACCATGGTAGTAGGTGTGAGGTGGTATCTCCTTGTGAACCATGTGGTATTTTAATTGTTTACCTGCCTGGCTCTTTTTTTTTTTTTTTTTGGTGCAAAAATGTGATTTTATTAAAGCATGGGGACAGAACCCGTGGGCGTTGCACTGGGGTTGTGAAGAGGTTATATGCTGGTTATATACTAAAGAGTTGGCAGGTAAAGGCAAAAGGGAGGTCTCCAAAAGGACTTTGATATGCTAAAGAGAACCCCTAAGATACTGGAAGCCTTGCTATAGTCAAGCTAAGGTTGTTTTCCCTTTAGTAAGGCATTATTAACATTAAGACAGGAGGGGGTTCCTGAAGAAATGTTACACTTTGTGTTTGTCTCAAGTATTTGTCAATGGGCTGCAGGTTATAAGGAAATTTAATGTTATTTACATTTTCTTCTTGCCTTTGTTCCCCACATTACTATGGAGGACAGGGTGAGAGTGAGTCTATAGGTTTTCGGAGATTAGGCTGTTGATAAGATGCTGTTTTCTTGTAATTTACTAAGACACGTTGTAAACTGATGGAGACTCCTGTCCTGCCTGACTGTGACCTCTATCAGTTAATCATTTGTTTTCCCTTTTCTTTGTTCTTGGGCAGCTAGGAGTGCCTGAGGAGTGTCCCACGTGTCCCACAGGTGTGTGTGTGTGTGTCTGTGTGTGTGTGTGTGTGTGCTTGTGCTTTGTCCATTATTAGGAGATGTACAACCCTGAGGCCACCAAAAGTCACTAGCATGTCTGGAAGCTGGTGTCTTGTGAGGCAAAAACTGGGCTGGAAGGAAGGAGGTCCGTAGGGAGAACAGATGTGTCACCTCCATGGTTACCCCGCTCACTGCTAATTGCCACACCCTAATTTTATTCCTTGTCTGGCTCCTGTAATCCACTTACTTTTGTATTATTTAATAATGATCTTACTAATTACAATAAAAGCAAACTCAGAGATACTGACATAATAAATCGCAGAAAAATATATTAGAGTAGGAGATAGAACTGGGTAGTTTCTTTTGAGACACATAGATAATGCATTACCCCCAGGAAAGGATAAAAAGTCCTGTTGAAATTTTGCTTTGCTTTCTCAGAGGCTAACATGCAACTGAGAAAACTGGATTACATTTGCAGCAGTGAAATAGGCCATGCAAAGGCAAAACTGAATGAAGGACAATTGACCATGCATAATGGATCGTGACACCTTGTAACAGACCGTTCTTAAGAGCCAAGATTTTCTCTCCTGTTGCTTCTTTCTGTTGTTGTGAGCATTTAGTAGTGTCCCCTCTTACCCATGGGGGATATGTTCCAGGACCCCCAGTGAATGCCTGAAACTGCAGATACTACCACACCATATTATAGCATCTTTTTTCCACATATACACATTTATGATAAAGTTTATACATTAGGCACAGTAAGAGATAAATAACAATACCTAATAATAAAATAGAACAATATAACAGTAATTGTAATAAAAGTTATATGAACATGGCCTCTCTGTCTCTCAAAATATCCTCCTCTACTGTATAGGATAAAATTCTTATATGATGAGATTACTCAAGGTGAACGACAGGCATCATGACATAGTGTTAGGCTACTATTGACCTTCTGACCATATGTCAGAAGGAGGATCGTCTGCTTCTGGACTGTGGTTGACTATGAGTAACCAATATTGTGGAAAGTGAAACCACAGATAAGGAAGGACTACTGTACATATATCTTATTTTCTTTCTATGTTTATTACAAGAAAGCGGTTGTGTTATAGCTAAGAGGGAAGAATTATTTAAGTACTCCCATTTCTGAAATTATGTAGATCACAATTATGAAAGGCCTGAAGGCTTTGAGACTCCCTTTTTAATCTTTTGGAACATGTCAGTAGGGAAAAGTTCAAAGTAATATAATTCTGTTGCATAAAGAGGATGAAAATGAGTTTAATTTAAAATCTGGTTTGGTTTTGCTAAATTAATGAGGCTGTAGGCTCTGTAAGTTGGAACATCAGATTATAAATCAGAGATTATTGGTTTCCATTATTAAGCATGGCCCTGTTTTCCTGTGTGATCTTGAAAAACTCAGTCTACTTATAAAATAGCTAAAATAGAATTTGCTTTTCCTAATGTGCGTTGTTTTAGTAAATGTGTTATGTTCGCAAGGGGTATATCTAGGGAGTATTTAGGTTCTGTGATCTTTCCTTCTTTCCCTCCTTCTTTCCACCCTTTCCTGCTACCCTTCCATGATCTCTCCAATATTGATCAAACATTCCCTGAATTAAGAGCTCTGGGATGTGCCATGGGCATACTAAAGGCAATTTTGTCGTTCAGGAGCTCCTGATCTAGTCAGAGAGACAAATGATGTTATCACCAACAGCATAATGTGATGATGCTGTGGTAGTGATGTGACCAGGTACTGTGTGTACACAATGATCAAAGTGGCTACCTGTGGGGGGTAGTCAGGCAAAACAGCACAAAGCTGGTCAAACTGTAGTTAAGTTGGACTAGTCCACATAGGTCCCATCATTGCCTGCCTGGTGCACATGACCTTGACTCATTAGAGAAACTTATATCTGGCAAGGTGCTCAAGAAGATGATCTAGTCCAAAGGTACTATTTATAGATGAGGAGCCCATGGCATAGAGGTGATGTGGCTCCCCCAAGGATATTCAGCTATGGAAGAATCATGACTGGAACCTAAGCTTCTTGCATCCCAGTCTGCACACAGTACTTGGTCAGATCATGCGATTATCACCATTTCAAATCCCTGACTTCTATTGAACACCACTGTGGATATAGGCTTCTTTTGCTGTTTCACTGTGAAATCAAGAAACTATAAATACCGTGAATGAAGGAAAGAGACAAGCCATAGAATAAGGAGATGTTATTGGTACATATATAATATCAGCATCTTGAACATATAGAACTCCTAGGAAAACAGAACAACCCGGTAGAATAAAAGGTAAAGGATATATATAAAGGGCAACTGCAGAGGTGAAGAATGACCAAAGAACATTGTAAAGGTGTTCAGCCCTCTACACCCATTAGAAAGGTAAAGCTTCAAAAGTATGATACCACATCTGCAAGGATGTAGAGAAACAGGAACTCTTACATCTTGCTCATGAAAATGTTATTACAACCACGTCAGAGGGCAAGTGGCAATCTCTACTAAAGCTGAAGATGGGTTCACATTACATGCCAGCATTTCCACCAAGTTTATTCACAAGAAGAACCCTCTTACATAAGCACAAGGCATTATGAACAAGACTGAAATAAATAAACTATGATATGGACCAGTATGGGTCACTCAGAAGAGTATCAATTGAGAGAAAGAGCAGGTTGCTCAAGGATACATACTGCATGATCTCATTTAAATAAACTTTGTAAACAGGCAAAATAATTCTATCTATCCATCCATCTGCCTCTCTACCTACCTATCATCCATCTGTAGTGAAACATACATACACAGAAGTGATAAACACCAAATTTAAGATCGTTCTTTTCAAGGGGCACTTGGATGGCTCAGCTGGTTAAGCATCTGGTTCCTGGTTTTGGCTCAGGTCATGGTCTCACGTTTCTTGGGTTCAAGCCCGGCATCAGACTCTGTGCTAACAATGTGGAGCCTGCTTAGGCTTCTCTCTCTCCCCTCTCAGTATACCTCCCCTGCTCATTTGTGCTCTCTCTCTCAAAATAAAAAAAAATAAGCATTAAAAAAATAATTGTTTTCGAAAGCTTTGAAAGAACTAAGACTTTGTTTGCCCCCATTGCCAGTTTCATTGATACTGATGGAAGAAAGACTTCTGGGTTAGAGACAAAGGATTTTATTCCTCTTGCATCAGTTCTTCTTGCCATCAAGTACCACTAAGGTCATGTGAATTGGCCCAGATGTCTGCCTGCATACGGGCAGCCTGCACAAATGAGCTAGGGAGTGCATGTCTTTTATAATGGGCAGCAAACTTGCCTCACCTTTGCTCTAGAGAGCGACACTCTATCTTCTGTGGCTGTTCGCTATACAAACATCCTTGACACAATAGTATAGAAAAAAATTCAGTCAGTGTCTCCTGTAACATGTGCAGAAATCAAGAGACCCATGAAGAACTGTCTGCCCAAACTGATGACCTTGGGGGAAGATAGACATCGGAGGACAGTCTAGAATCTCGCTACGTTAGGATGAACTCTGATCATTCAATAAATATTTAACTCCCTGTCCTATGCCAGGCATTATTCTGGCAATGTAGACATAGCCTGTCTTCATTAAGATTACATGTAGAATGCCAATGAAATAAGGAATTGTATTAACATTCAAGTTCCTGTGGAAACACATGGCCTAGGGTGGGGGCAAACAGAGAATTCTAATTGTCCTTTTGTGTCTTAAGCTGAGTTGTGGGTCCACATGTGTTTGTTACATTATTTTCTATACTTGTTTATATATCTAAAATACTTCATTATAATAATAAAAAGGAAGCCATGATGTTTTGCCCATTCCTGAGCAACAACCCTCATTTTATGTAGTCTCTGTTGTTCAGGGATGCAGCAAACACTCACTTACCAAAATACTCTTGTCGCTCTTCTGGCTCATTTTGATATAGTCTATCCTTATTTTAGTGCTTGACCTGTTTATGCTAACTTCACTGATTCCGCCCTCCAACCCCCCACCCTGCCTCTCTCTCAGCTAGTTGCAGAACTTTGCATTGTCTTTGCTCTAAATAACACGGCTTGTTTCCCCAGTGCTCTACCCTGGAAAAGAAATATGGTCAAGGCCCCAGATGAAGCCAGCACTGCCCTGAACAGTAAGCTGCTAGCCTAGATTCTGTACTAGGTGTAAGAATTTCCCAGGTCTGCTATAACAAAGTACCACAATTTAACTTTGTGGCTGCGTGGCTTGAAACAACAGGAAGGTATTCTATCACAGTTCTGGAGGCCAGAAGTCTGAAATCACGATGTCAGCCTGGCCACACTCCCTTTGAAACTCTGGATAGAATCCTTTCTTGCCTCGGGGCGCCTGGGTGGCTTAGTCGGTTAAGCGTCCGACTTTTGCTTAGGTCATGATCTCGCGGTTCGTGGGTTCGAGCCCCGCGTCGGGCTCTGTGCTGACTGCCAGCTCAGAGCCTGGAGCCTGTTTCAGTCTGTGACTCCCTCTCTCTCTGACCCTCCCCTGCTCACGCTGTCTCTCTCTCCCTCTCCCCTAGAAATCAATAAAACATTTAAAAAATTTTTTAAAAAGAATCCTTTCTTGCCTCTTTGTATCTTTTGGTGGTGGCCATCAATCCTTAGTATTCACTGGCTGGCAGCTACCTCACTACAGTGTCTGCCTGTTGTCACATGATGTTCTTTCTGTGCATCTCTGTTTCACATGCAGATGCCCTTTCTGTGCATGTCTGTATCCAAATTTCCCTCTTCTTAAGTACCAGAAATAAACTCTAGGTCTAAATATTTTTCTTCATTGTAGCATAAATTTACAGAAGATTGTTTTCTAAAGCTGATTCAGGCAGAAGGAATTTAAACAGTCACATCAATAACTATAGAAATTATTTTAATGTTTATCTCGTTTGAAAGAAAAATCCAGTGTGATTTTTTTTTTCAGGGTCCACCTTAATGACCTCATCTTCACTTGAACACAGCTACAAGACCCTACTTCCTAATAAGGTCATATTCATAGTTTCCAGGGGTTAGTACTTGAACATATGTTTTATGGGGAGAGGAACACAAATCAACCCTAACATTAGATTTGTAGGATTTTTAAACAATAAAGTCATTCTCCAAGACTCTGAACCTCTCCCTGACAATCACTGTATCTCCAACTTGTACCCACCTGCCAAGCTCCTTCACTGAGTGAAGCAGGCCTGGGGGAGTGTCCATTATGTGACTATTGTATGAAAACAGCTACCCCTGAGCAAAGTGGCCTTGCAGTTCTGAATCCCTTTCTTTCTTTTTAAAATTAATTTATTAATTTTAGAGAGAGAGAGTGTGTGAAAGAAGGAGGAATGGTGGGTGGAAGGACAAGGGCAGAGGGAGAGAGACTCTCTCCCACACTGAGTCGGAGGGACTCGATCCCATAACCCTGGGATCATGACTTGACCCGAAATCAAGAGTCTGATGTTCAAAGGACTAAGCCCCCCAGGTACCACTTGAATCCCTTTCTTATTAGAGGCTAGAAAGTCCTATTAGATTAAGCATTTCATCCCCAAATTTTCATAGCTACTATAAGGAATGAAGTTACTTTAATCACAGGTTATGTCTTTTTTTTTTTTAAAGAAACAAGCATTAAAATAATTTCTATAGTTATTGATGTGATGTTTAGTATTTCCTCTGCCTGATTCGGCCTTAGAAAACCATCTTCTGTAAATTTACATCATAATGAAGAAAAATATATAGAGGTAGCTTTTACTTCTGGCATTAATATCTACTATCTGGGTGACCTTGGACAAATCACTTAAATTCTCTGGGCCTCAGTGTCCTCAACTGCAGAGTGGGCACAGTAACACCCAGACTATCCACCTCCCTGGACTCTGAACAGCAGTGCTGGGTGACCTGCAGAGCATCAGGCCGGGCAGAAGGCAGAGCTGTCCCGCCCGGGTTTGGGTTTGGCAGTGCTTCTCCACTCCCACGGATGCACCGATCAGGTGTTGACTGTTTGTTTTTCATGTGTGGAGGCACACTTATAATTCCAATCACTCCCGGCAAAGGAGAAGTTTATATGGTCCATCTCACATAAGATATTAATTTCCTCTCACCGTTTGGCTTCCAGCTTTCCTGGCACAGTGCATTCATTCATCTTGTTGAAGAAAGCAGTTTACCCTTGGGAGCTATTTATTCTCTATAGTTGTAGATTCTCAGCTTTTTGTATTCAAAGCACTCTTTTTTTTCTTCCTTCCTTCCTTCTTTTTTTTTTTTGAAAGAGAGAGAGAGAAAGAGAGAGTACATGAATGGGATGGGGCAGGTTGAGAGGGAGACACAGAATCTGAAGCAGGCTCCAGGCTCCGAGATGTCAGCACACAGCCTGATTCAGGGCTTGAATTCACAAACTGTGAGATTATGACCTGAGCCGAAGTTGGACGCTTAACTAACTGAGCCACCCAGCCACCCTTCAAAGCACTTTTCTAAGCACCATGCTTTACATACCTCATCTCACCAATTTCTTTATGCCAGCAATAATCTATACACAAATATATCTATATAAAGTTTCCTCTTTAGGCTTATGATTTAAATTTTATATTGAGCATTTCAATTCCAATAAAAACATGGGAAAACATTAAAGAGACGTATAATAATTGTCAGGCCGGGAGGGCAGAACAATACACAGTCTAAATTCTAGCTGCTTGGCTATGGACTTTGTTCATTCACTAAATATTTGACTCCCTGTCCTGTACCAAGCATGGCTCTGGTGCAGGGAATACATTACTAGGCAGTGTAGATATAGGCTGCCCTCCCTGAGATCACAGGTTTGCCTATGGAATGCCAACTAAGCAAGGAATTGCATTAATATTAAGTTCCTGTGGAAGGACATGAGATAGATTTTCAGGGTGAATATTATCCTCAAGGGTGAGTAAGAATTAACCAGAAAAATGCAGGGCAGAACAAGAAAATGTCCAAATGAAGGGAACAGTGTAGTAGGTATAAGGAAGGAGGGAGGAAAGGAAGGAAGGAGGAGAAAGCAAGAAGGAAGTTTGAAGAATTAAGAGAAAATCAGTTTGGCTAGAGCTGACAGTGTGTGAGGGACTTCATTACAGTCCTGAAGAGTCTTAAAGTCATGTGGAAGAGGTTGGGGCTTTACTCTAAGGGCAACAGAAAGCCTTTGGAGGGTTTTCAGTGCCACCACCCCATTGCCAAGGCCAATTGCCAAGGCCAACACCAAGGTTGCCTCTGTTGCTGCTGAACAGCTGCTTCCCTGCATCATTGGCCCCCAGATCAAAGTCTAGACTGATATACCGAGGCCACAGGCCATGATTCAATTATGATTGAATTTGGTGTGTGTGTGTGTGTGTGTGTGTGTGTGTGTGTGTGAAAGAAGGTGCTGTTATTCCACGTGTGTACAAGAAGGAGCTCTTGCTCCAGCAGACACTCATGAAATGAGGAATCTTTCCAAACATGTAGGAATGGAGCTTAGATGTCAGGCAGTCGAAACACGGCCAAGTTTCACTACACTTACTTGGAAAGCCTTTTACACGGAACACCAAGACCATTCTATATACAAGTGTTCCATAGGGAACCCTTCGGAAAATGCTGTCCTACACATTTTCTTCACAAGAACAGTGTCAAGTCAGGTATATCCCAAAGACCCTAACTTAATCTGATCTCACCATTTAATACTCATAAAATTTATGTACTGCACTACCCAATTTGATACTCAACTATATCATTTTCCCCATTTTTTATAATATTTGGTCATTGTTCAGTGCATTTGTTTTTTCTCTCTTAGAGGATTTTATCTGTGATATATTTGGGATCTAGCAATGTATCTGAAACTTAGTATACACACTACACATATTTACTTTTTTTTCTTTTTTTTTTAATTTTTTTTTAATGTTTTATTTATTTCTAGGAGAGAGAGAGAGACAGTGTGAGCAGGGGAGGGTCAGAGAGAGAGGGAGTCACAGACCGAAACAGGCTCCAGGCTCTGAGCTGGCAGTCAGCACAGAGCCCGACACGGGGCCCGAACCCACGAACCACGAGATCATGACCTAAGCGAAAGTCGGACACTTAACCGACTAAGCTACTCAGGCGCCCCGCATATTTACTTTTTAAAGAAAATATTTATTTATTATTTTGAGAGAGAGAAAAAGAGCATGAGTGGGTGAGGGGCAGAGAGAAAAGGAGAAAGAGAATCCCAAGCAGGCTCCATGTGCTGTCAGCACAGAGCCCAAAGTGGGGCTCCAACTCATGAACCATGAGATCATGACATGAGCCAAAATCAAAAGTCAGACACTCAACCAACTGAGCCCAAAATTTCCTGTTTTTATGTGAGTAGAGATAGTCCAGCTAAGCTTGTAGCTTTCAACAAGCCCTAAGAAAGCACCCCAAGAATGTTGGGTAAGTGGCTGTTATGAATTATTCAGCATTATTTCTACAAATATTTCTTTCTCCCTATTTGTTTTCTTCTTGTGGAGGCTCTACTATGTTGATGTCATGACTGTGTCCGCCCTCCCAATTTCTTAATTTTTTTGTTGATATCCTACATCTCTTTAGATAGAGCCTCCATTTGTCTAATCCACTGCTTATTCTAATGTCCAACCCATTGCTGAGCTCTTTATGTAAACAGTGTTATTTTTAACTCTGAGGTTTCCAGTGGGTTCCTCTTTGTAAGTGTAACCTGCTTTATTTTAGCAAAGCCCTTCTGTCCCCATCTTTTTCAGGATATTGACTATGCTTATTTTAAAGTCTTTTTCTTCCCTCCTGTTAATGCGGCTACATCTGGTAAAGGCCATCCAGTTTGTTTAACTTCTTTCAAGTGGCTTCCTTCTGCAGATCTGTTGTTATTTTATCCTGTGAGCTGGAACTTCCTGGGGTATCAGCTACCTGGGGTAGTACTGAGAACCCCTGGGGGGAGGCATTAAATATGAGGAGGGTTCAGAATAGAAGGAGGAACTGGAACAAAAGCCCCCTTAGGGTAGATAGACTCTGAGTTGACCACACCCCTTTTTACCCCCACACAGGGGTCCAAGTCTGACACCCCCCCCCATCTAATTTTACTTCTATTCCCCATCCACACACTGTTCTTGCTCCCATTGTAATAGGCCGGCCTATGCCCCGTGAAGGAAGGAGGGAATGCTTAGAGACAGCAGGTGGACAGCCACAGTGGTTATCTTCCAACCTCAAGCAGGCCCTCCCAGACCGTAGCTCCTGGAGCCCGGCCAGCCTTGGGCTGGGGCTGCCGGTTTCCTACCTCACAAGGGCAAAGGGCAGGTGGCAATCCGCCTAGGCCATACTGAGAGAGGCAAAAAAACACAACAAAAGAGCTTTCCTCCAACCTATTCCTCACCAGTGGCCTCTTACATTGTGGGCTGCCATTTACCTATAATTCCAAGAGCTAACCATCTTCTGTCTCTCCAGGGTTTCCCATAGACCTTGCATTAGTTCCTGTGTCCCATGGCATCTCTGACTAGGCATCTCCAGGCTTGGGTCCTGGGAGGCGGCTGGTAGCACCTGTTGGTTCATCATTCTCTCAGGTATTGGGATCTGCTCTTCTCTTGTGTGTGATCCCTTTTCTCCTCTTTACCTTTCCTGTCTTTCTCTATCTCCCACTTACACTCCCTCTCCTTACAATTCCTTCACTCTGGAGTACAAGTGGAGAGGGCTGAAGAGGGAAAAATAATTATTTTATGGTTTGAGGCAGAATTTGAGGATCCACTCCTTAGATTTTATTTATATGCTGAGTGATCGCACTGCAGGCAAGTTTCATCGAGAGCTATTCTGAGGCCTACTTAATTCACGCTCTGAAGATGGGAAGGCACTAGAAAATTATTGTTATGGTTGTCAGAATTATGATCTGACACTTACCAGCAGTTTCTTCTGTAGTAGCAGTAATTTATTTTATTTATTTAAAATGTTTATTTATTACAGAGAGAGAGAGAGAGAGAATGCATGCGAGCAGGGGAGGGGGAGAGGGAGGGAGAGGGAGAGAATCCAAAGCAGGCACCATACCCAAAGTGGAACCCAACATGGGGCTTGATCTCATGACTGTGAGATCACGACCTGGGCCAAAATCAAGAGCTGGATACTTAACCAACTGAGTCACCCAGGCATCTCTATAGTGGTATTTATTGCAAGACCAGTGCCATTTATAATTTTAAACAAGTATTGTTAGGATATAATTATTACTTATAGAAAACGGGTTTCTAAACAAGACAAAACTGATCATCTGCAAACATCTTCCTCTTCAAAATCCTAAAACAAAAATTTCTTGAGATTAGCAGAAGTGGCCTCAGGGAAGGCCACGTTTAAGAGACAAAACTATTTGTGATTATGGAAAGAACATCATGGCTGGGATGCTATATAGTACTTGAATTCTTCTCTGATGCTCAGATTAGATGTTCCTCGTTAATGGGCATAGATAGAAGGGCTACAGCACCCCTTTTTCTCCCTCCCACATCTTGCTCCATGTCTGGATTCACATGACTGTCTTTGAACAAATGCCCTCACCTGAGAACACCCCGTGAAAACTTTTGGTGGAGTTGACTCAGTCCTACCCAGCATCCAGATCCTTTGCACATTTTAGAGGAGCTTCCTCCACCCTAGCAAACAGTGTGGGTTTTGTGGGAGGCAAGGCTGCTGATGGATCCCCAAGGGGCCAGGTAAATCACCTATGCTCAGATAGCTGGATGCTTCCACTTGGTATGTTCAATGGCAACTACATGATACAAAGATGAAGGGAGAGTTTAGAATTTGCTAGCAATTCAGACACCAGTAGAGTCCATGGCAGCAGGGCCCAGGGGTGACCATATCTAATGGTAGAGGAGGTGGTGGTTGCCAGGTGGGCATCTTGACGAAACCATTCTATAGCGTGACTGTTGCTACAATTTCCCGCAGCTTAGTCTCTCTTGGTTCCCACTCATAGTCTGAGTCTAGCAACTCAGGTTTGTGACCTACCTAATATCCTTCTAATAAATTATTTTTCTGCTTAAGTTAGCCAGTTCATTCCTGTTGCTTGCAACTAAGAACTTCGGCTGATCCTATATTCTCATTCCTTTTCTACCTCACTCATACACCAGCTATTTTGGAACCTTACTGTCCACAAGCCAAACCACCTCTGCACACCCAACTTCATCCTATTTGCCCCTCTCCTTATCCTCCACTTTTTGTCCCTTTATTGCCCGGATAAACATGGTCTCTGTCCTAGAAAGCTACAACTGCTCTACTCTGGTGAAGATGGTATGGGGAGAGAGCAGGGAAAAATACGCTATTTCTTTTTGCAAATATTGGAAAGAACAACAAGACAAAACAAAATAAAACAAAAACCTATTCGCATTTTCATGTCAATTTTTAATATACTCTCCCAGTTTAGATAACTAAAATAATTATGAGTTCACTTGTCCCTAACAGGGCAGTGAAATCTAGAGGGACAGAAACAGCTGGTCATTCCTGTTTGCTATGGCCTATCTTCATGGCTATTTAGTGGAGATCCAGAAATACCAGTTCTCGGGATTAATCCTGTCCTTGAGTGACAGATAGGCTAACTGCTTGGGTCTCTAAGCTGCCCTGTGTCTGTCGCAAAGAAACCCAGCACTGATGAAAATAAAGCACAAAAGAAATGAAGATTGGCCCTCTAGGTTCACAGGGAGTCCAAGTAACATCTTGGTTGGTGGGTGGCGACGGCTCTGTGAAACACTGAAGAAAATCTGCCAACTTCAAAGTTTTACTTAGTGTCAATCCTGCTGGCCTGACTCAAGTAGATGAATGGATGCTTGGGCATGGAAGAAAAGCAAAGATGAAAATTTAGATTTTCAGTAATTGCAAGGGAATCCAACATAAAGCATGATCAAAGGACCTAACTGAAAGTGTGGCTATGGTATTTTAAATTATTTTTACTGTTGTTGCTAAGCATACAGATGTGTTCTTGTGGGAGAGAGAGTGATTTGGTGCAAATGTTTTCAAAAAATATCCTCAGGAACTGGAGTTATGTTTTGAGCTTTGCTTTATACTAGTTACATGATTTTGGACAAGGAATTTATTTCAATGGCTTTCAGTTTTCTTTCCTGTTACGTGAGAAGATACTGGGTGATTTAAAAGGTAGTTTTAGCTCCTAAGTTTAAAATATAATTATCCTGGGGCGCCTGGGTGGCTTAGTCGGTTAAGCGTCCGACTTTCGCTTAGGTCATGATCTCGCGGTTCGTGGGTTCGAGCCCCACGTCGGGCTCTGTGCTGACTGCCAGCTCAGAGCCTGGAGCCTGTTTCAGTCTGTGACTCCCTCTCTCTCTGACCCTCCCCTGCTCACGCTGTCTCTCTCTCTCGCCTAGAAATAAATAAAAAAAAAAATATTTAAAAAAAAATAAATAAAAAATAAATTATAATTATCCCTGGGGTGCCTGAGAGGCTCAGTCAGTTAAGCATATGACTCTAGGTCAGGGCATGATCTTGTGGTCCGGTCTGTGGGTTCAAGCCCCACGTCAGGCTCTGTACTAACAGTCTGGAGCCTGGAGCCTGGTTTGGATTCTGTGTGTCTCTCTCTCCCTCTCTTCCCCTCCCAGGCTCACACTCTGTCTTTCTCTCAAAAATAAATAAACTTCAAAAAATAAAAAATAAAATAAAATAGGGGCACCTGGGTGGCTCAATTGTTTGAGTATCCAACTTCAGCTTGGGTCATGATCTCATGGTTCATGGGTTTAAGCCCCAGGTTGGGCTCTGTGCTGACAGCTCAGAGCCTGGAGCCTGCTTCGGATTCTGTGTCTCCCTCTACCTCTGCCCCTCCCTTGCTCACACTCTATGTTTCTCCCTCTCTCTCTTTCTCAAAAATAAATAAACATTAAAAAATAATAAAATAGGGGTGCCTGGGTGGCTCAGTTGGTTAAGCCTCCGACTTTGGCTCAGGTCAGGATCTCATGATTTTTGTGAATTCAAGCCCCACGTCAGGCCCTGCGCTGATAGCTCAGAGCCTGGAACCTGCTTCAGATTCTGTGTCTCCCTCTCTCTGCACCTCTCCTGCTTACATTGTCTCTCTTACAAATAAAATGAAAACATTAAAAAAAAATAAAAGCAAAATAATTAAAAATAAAATAAAATAATCTCTTTCCATCCCATTGGTTTCGAGTGATATTTTATGTTTCTTTTAGTGATGGAATAAAGAACAGAAAAAAGTCTCAAATGCAAGCTTAATTACACTTCTGTAGCTAAAAAGACTTGACAAGAAAATCTTATTGATGTAAACAAAGGAAATAATGGCACAAGAAGTCAACACAAATATATACTGACTTCCCAAATAGCATATGTTCCTCATCCTCCACTATTGGTATTATTTAAAAATTTTTTTCAATGTTTATTTATTTTAGAGAGAGATGGAGAGGCAGAATGTGAGCAGGGGAGGGGCCAAGAGAGAAGGAGACACAAAATTTGAAGTAGGCTCCAGGTTGCTTCTCAAGAACAGAGAACTGGTTCTCAGTGGAACATGAGGGAAAATTTCCCAGTTCTTGGGAACTATGACAGGGAAATGGATTCCTACAGCTTTCCTATTGGAAAAGAAGGCTTATACTCAACTTTCTTTAGACACATTTTTCAACATAAGATACCTTCAAAACAGTTTTACTCTTCTTATCCAACCCATAGAAAAATCCCTCTTCAGTCTTGTATAAAATCAACATCTGCATATCCTTCTTTCTAATAGCAAAATCAATTTATTTGTCTATTATTGTCACTTCAAATAAACTGAGGGGATAAGGCAAATGAAAATCTAAAGTAATTAATTACTATAGCAAACAATTTCAATTAATTTTATTATTAATAACATTTAATATATAATGTACCTTTGCTATATGACACTGAGCTTTGCTTCTTCTCTCCAGAAATGGAGCACCATCTTTTGACAAGTAAACCAATGCTTCTCCTGTATAAACAACTTTTACACATGTTCTTAGAAACTAATTATATATGAAAGCAGAAGGATCTCAGACTGAGGGCTTAAGTCGGACAGTTGTTTTTATCACTGACCTTAGCTTTTTATTTTAAAAAATTTTTTAAGGTTTATATTTTTGATAGTGTACAAGTGGCAGAGGGGCATAGAACGAGGGAGTCACAGAATCTGAAGCAGGCTCCAGGCTCTGAGATGTCAGCACAGAGCCCGATGCGGAGCTCGAACCCATGAACTGGGAGGTCATGAACTGAGTTGAAGTCAGATGCTTAACTGGCTGAGCCACCCAGGCACCTCTGCTGACCTTAGCTTTTAAGCAAAATACAGGTCCTTGGGTTTGGTTTTGGTTTTGGTTTGCTTAGCAACTAATATACCTCAAAAACTAAAACAAAACCCCTCAAACTTTCCATTTTCACATAATCCAAGAAAAGAAAAGAAATAATGTTTAAAAATGTATCTTTTTTTTTTTTTTTTTTTTTAGCAAAACAGAAAAGACTATGATTGTATTGCCTGGCAGAATCATGATATGTTTGGTATTTTCCTTAGCAAATGAGCAGAAAGGAATGCGAGGTCCCAATTTGAATAGCTCATTAGATGTGCCTTTAAATCATTAATGCACCATCTTGGTGTGTTGACATGGAACTTCGGTTAGCTCCAGAGTTAAACACTGTAGAAAGAGCTGGCTAACAATCCCTGGCTGCTGCATGGCAACGTGGTCTAATTATCAATCAGTTCGAAAGGAAGAAGGAAATACTGGCATCTTCTTGCGGCAGAGAAGTTTCACGGTATCACAATTATCTAGTCTCTTGGTCTTTTACATTCAAGCCAACAGGAAGAAATGACAGACTTCAGGTAATATGTTGAAACCAAAGCGGGAAAGGAAGGAAAACTGAAAATCCCTACAAACTGTATCAGATACCTAAAATACCCCTTCAGAAGAAAGGAACACAGCAATAACATCAAAACAAAACAAAGTAACAGCCAAAAAGCTAAACCCAACACTATATAGCAAGCCTATACAAGCTCAGCACATGTGGCAAAGGTGGAGAGAAGAGAGGTAAACAAAACAAAACACTTCCAGGTGGTGGAGCCCTATGGGAAGCCTCTCAAAAGAAAAGAAAACCAACTAACCAAAAAAAGAGTCATTATTTAGAAACAATAATTTAAAGTTTTCATTTATTTGCTTTTCTAAGACAAGGGGTTGGAAATGATCTTTTCAGCAAGAAATTTCTCCTACTTGTCTATAGTTAAGAAAAAAATTAGGGACGCCTACCTGACTCAGTTGGTAGAGCATGCGACTCTTGACCTCAGGGTCATGAGTTTAAGCCCCACACTGGGCAGAGAGCTTACTTAAAAAAATAATAATAATAAAGTTGTATACAAGTTTATGACATTCTTTACACTCATATGTGGAATTTAAGAAACACTACAAATGAACATAAAGGGAAGGAAAACTAAGAAAAAAAACAGAGAGGGAGGCAAACCATAAGAGACTGTTAAATACAGAGAACAAACTGAAGATTCCTGGAGGGGCAGTGGGGGGATGGGCTAAATGGATGATGGGCAGTAAGGAGCACATTTGTTGGGATGAGCACTGGGTATTGTATGTAAGAGGTGAATCACTAAATTCTGTGCCTGAAACCATGCTTACACTGTATGTTAACTAACTTGGATTTAAATAAAATTTAAAAAAACAATAATAAAATCAAGAATTTTTTTTTTAAAGTGGGAGGGGGGTACCTGGGTGGTTCAGTTAAGTGTCTCACTCTTGGTTTCAGCTCAGGTCATAATCTCATGGTTTGTGAGTTCAAGCCCCAAGTCAGACTCTGTGCTGACAGCGGGAAGCCTGGTTGGGATTCTTTCTCTCTCATTCGCTCTCTCAAAATAAATAAATAAACATAAAAAAATAAAAACTTACAATCTCACACATGGTTAAAAAAAAAGATCAGTGAACTTCAGCGCTTGAATAAAGATAAAAGATGTAGTCTTCTGAAGTGGGGGAAAATAAAGCTCAGAGAGGGGATAAGATTTGTCGGAGGCACACAGGTTGTTAAGGAGATAAAAATACACATCTTCTGCTGCCCCATCCAGTGTTCTTCCCCAACACTGCTAAGCCTCTCAGTGGTGCGTTGTCATTGCCTAGGAGAGTAAAATATTTTGTGTGTGAAGTACTTAGCAAATACAGAAAAGACCGTTAAAATTCACCATAATCTCACCACCCAGAGACAATGTAAAGTTTATCGTATTTCAGAAATCCCTAATGAAAACCTACATTTAAAAAATATACTGAGAACTCCACAGTCAAGGACTTGAAATGGATAATATTATGAACCTGAATTCAGACACTCAGATATTCTAGCCGCAGAATTTACTTACATAATTTGTTCAGTTTCTCATGAGTAAAAAATAATTATATGTTTGCTTATCCTTTTAACTGCAAATTCAAAACTGAGGATTACTTTACTTATTAAATGGTCTAGAGACAGATTTGCTTGGAACCCAACAGATAATCTGGACAATGGGTTACAGTAGATGCCCTAGATAACTGATGATGTCATTTTCCCTTGTGATTCCCTAAAAGCCACTGAAATATTATTATTTTGCTAGTGATGGGGAAGTACAATTCTGCACCCCCAGTTAACGGTAAGTGTTTTTCCTACACCACCAAACGATTCTCAGAGATTAGATGGGTGATCTACCATTCAACTAAATTCTGACACTATCTACTCTCTGCTTGGAGATAGCGTCAGATCCTACAGGTTAAGAGTTCAGTTTTACGTGAGACTACCTTTCCACTTCTTCCCGCCTTCAGATGCCAATCACAAAGTCCAGGTTGGGGGTGCCTGGCCAGCTTAGTCAGGAGAATATGCAATTCCTGATCTCAGAGTGGTGAGTTTGAGCCTGAGGATGGGTGTAGAGATTACGTAAACAAACAAATGAGAAAATAAACTAAAAAAAAAAAAAAAAAAGTCCAGGTTGTCACCTGACTGATAGATCAAAGATTCCAACAACCCCCTCCTTGGATTGAATTAAATACTAGAGTGGCTCACAGAACTCAGGGAAACATTTTACTTCCTAGATAACCTGATTATTACAATGGACATAACTCAGGAACAGCCAGATGAAAGAGACAGATAGAGCAAGGTATAAAGAAAGGGGTGTGGGGCTTCCATGACTGGGGAGTGCACACCTCTCCCTGAATCTCCACGTGCTCACCAACCCAAGAAGCTCTCTGAGCCCCATCATTCAGGGTTTCTATGGAGGCTTCATTACACAGCCAAGATGGATTAAATCATTGGCCATTGGCAATTCAAGCTCCAGTTCCCTCCCTACCCAGGAGGTCAAAAGGGTAGGACTGAAAATTCCAACACTCCAATTATACAGTTAGTTTCACCTGGCAACCAGCCCCATCTATAGGGTCTGTCCAAAAATCACTTCATTAACATAAACTCAGGTGTGGCTGAATGATAAGACACCTTCATCATTCCTTTTTTTTTTTTTTAATATTTTTATTTATTTCTAGGAGAGAGAGAGAGAGAGAGAGAGAGACAGCGTGAGCAGGGGTGGGTCAGAGAGAGAGGGAGACACAGACTCTGAAACAGGCTCCAGGCTCTGAGCTGGCAGTCAGCACAGAGCCCGACGCGGGGCTCGAACCCACGAACCGCGAGATCATGACCCAAGCCAAGTCGGACGCTCAACCGACTAAGCCACCCAGGCGCCCCAACACCTTCATCATTCTTATCACTTAGAAAATTCCAAGGGTTTACGGCACCTGGGTGGCTCAGTCGGTTAAGCATCCGACTTCGGCTCAGGGCATGATCTCACAGTCCGTGGGTTCAAGCCCCGCATAAGGCTCTGTGCTGACAGCTCAGAGCCTGGAGCCTGTTTCAGATTCTGTGTCTCCCTCTGTCTCTGCCCCTCCCCCACTTGCACTCTGTCTCTCTCAAAAATAAATAAACATTAGGAAATGACTAGTTGGAAACCACTATGGTAATATCTGATTTAGGCAAGAATAATCAATGGATGCTAAAACTGGTGGTTGAAAGTTTGATGAGGGATAGAATATTTATAGTCTCAAGATATTGCTATACAAACTACTTTTTTGATTACAAAAGGAAAATAGTAACATTACAGTGGAGAAATCTGGGGGAGGCCATCTTAACCAAGTAACTGACATTACCCAGTATAACAACAGGAAAACTTAGTATCATGTGCCTCTGATACGGTGCACTAAGGATACGATAGCACTTCTGTGATGATATGCTGAAAATGTATACCCTGCATCTAATCATGAGGAAACATCAGACAAATCCAAATTGAGGGACAATCTATAAAATAACTGGCTGGGCACCAGGATGGCTCAGTCGGTTAAGCATCCGGCTCTTGATTTCAACTCAGGTCATGATCCCAGGGTTGTGGGATGGAGCTCTGCATCAGGCTCTGCGTCGAGTACGTTGCCTGCTTAAGATTGTTTCTCTCTCTTTCCCCCTTTGGCCATTTCCTTCCACTCTCTCCCCCCACCCACCAACTTGTGTGCTTTCTCTTTAAAAAGGCGAAAGATTTATGCGATCTGAAGAGAAACCAGAGTATAGTGTGCTTTCTCTTTAAAAAAAAAAAAAAGAAAATGAATATTGACCAAATTATTAAATTATTATTTAAAAAAAATAAATAAAATAACTGCCTATACTCTTCAAAAACATTGAGGTCCACAAAACAAAAAACAAAACAAAGCAAAACAAAACACCCAAATTCTTAACTATAGAAAACAAATTGAAGGGCACCTGAGTGGCTCAGTCAGTTAAGCGTCCACTCAGGTCATGATCTCATGGTTCGTGGGTTCAAGCCCCGCATCAGGCTCTGTGCTGACAGTTAGCTCAGAGCCTGGAGCCTGTCTTCAGATTCTGTGCCTCCATCTCTCTCTGACCCTCCCCTGGTCATGCTGTCTCACTCTCTCTCAAACATAAACAAAAATATTTTAAAAATTAAAAAAAAAATTAATGGTTGTCAGAGGGGAGATTTGAGAGGGTATGGGTGAAATAGTTGAAGGTGATTAAATTAGATTAAATTAAATTAATTTTATGATTTTCATCATTATTCCATGGCTATATAAGAAAATATTCTTGTTCACAGAAAATATACACTGAAGTATTTAGAGGCAAAGGAGCATCATATATCTGTAGTCTAGTTTCAAGTGTTTGGGGGGGATTTGCTTATGGAGAGAGAGACTGATGAAGCAAATTTGGCAGAAACAATTGGGAAATTTGAGTGAAGGGCATACTTGAGTTCTTTATATGGTCCTAACTTTTCTGTATATTTGAAGTTATTTCAAAATTAAAACTCACAGAAAATAGAGGATTCTGAGAAGATGGTGTCAGTAGCAGCAGAGAATTTGAATCTCCAAATGTCCCCTGTGAAAATAGGGCAACTGGAAAAACTGAACCAAAATTTCATGGAGGTAGCCTGCACAGAGTCCAAAATGTGACTGGGTGGGAAAAAATTACCAATGGCTTCAACACCTGTGTGGTAGCAGCAATTGTGTGGGTAGAATCAGAAGGGGAAGCATGGAGCTCTGATGAGTCTATGAGAATCAGAGAACCCAAAATCCTTCAAAAGGTGCTCCCTAAAAAGATGTGAGGGCCAACCTGAAAACAGCAGTTGAACCTGGAGGGAATTTTGTAGGCTTCAAGTTGTGAATAAGGGTAAGAACACTTCAGGAAATCCAGAGTCTTCTGGAGTAATGTGGGCCTCATGGATTCTAAAAACTAATCAAAACTCTCTTCCTAGAAGAAAACCCTGCCTGAGGAAAGGCTGTGGGAGTGGAACCCAAACTGAGCAGGATGAAGGAAAGAGGAAGGAAAGATGAAAAGAAAGAGGAAGTCTCCATAAAATGGGGGAGAGGACCTGTGAAATTTCTCAGAAAGAAAATCATGTTTTAATCACCTCTCAAGGAGAAGAAAGCTAGGAAAGCTCTCCAGGTCAATCTTTCCCTTCTAAACTAAGAAAAACTTGGAGTACCTGGGTGGCTCAGTGGGTTGAGTGTCCCACTCTTGATTTCAGCTCAAGTCATGATGCCAGGGTTGTGGTATGGAGCCCTGAGTCAGGCTCTGCACTGAGGGTGGAGATTGCTCTCTCTCTCCCTCTGCCCCTTTCCCCCACTCATGTTCTCTTTCTCTCTCTCTAATATTAAAAAAAAATTTTTTTTAATAAAATAAGGAAAACTCATCGAAAGTAAAGATGAGCAAGAGACAAGGACTGCAGCTAAATACCACACAAGTCACTGCAAGTCAAAGATACTAAGGAGCAGAAAACACCATTTCAGCTGGTAACAATATGCCAGAAAGCTGTACCTATAAAACAGATAGAACGCACAACCTGAGATTTCCAAATTTGAAATTATGAACATTTTAAAAACTATGAAAAAAGCCATAAATCAGAATTTTAAAAACTCAGAAATGAGGTGATTGGAGAAAATGGAGTCTTAAAAAAAATGGCAGAACTCAGGAAAAAATTAGAAATAAAATTCTAAATTATGTTATGAATGGATACTTAATATGAATAAGGAAAATAGAAAATGGAAAGGAGAAAAAATTTAATCTGGGCAGGATATAAAAAAAATTCTAGAAAAAGGAATAGATATAGGAAGCAATAAAGAAGGGCCAATATAAGTATAAAGGGAATTCCTAAAGAAGATAATCAAGCATTGGAATAAACAAATGTTACAAACTGTAAAGAAGGGCGCTGGGGTGGCTCAGCCAGTTAAGCATCCAAGTTCAGCTCAGGTCATGATCTCACAGTTGTGAATTAAAGCCCTGTTTTGTGTGAGCTCGAACCCTACTCCGGGCTCTGTACTCTCTCTCCCTCTCTCTCAAAAATAATTAAGTAAATCAATCAATCAATTAATCAAATAAAAACTATAAGGAAATTTCCCAAATTAAAAAAAATCATTGATGTTACATATTGAAAGATTACATCACATACCTGGGAAAGACTGACTTACCAGACACAGTCTAGTGAAACGACTAGATTTCAAAGAAAAAGGAAAAAGAGTCTGGAATCCAGGCAGAGAAATGGAATTACTTGCAAAGGAAAGAATTCCTTCTTTCATCAAGCTTTATTCTGACAGCTCAGAGCGATGGACCTGCTTCAGATTTTGTGTTTCCCTCTCTCTCTGCCCCTCCCCTGCTGGTGCTCTGTCTTTCTCCTTTTCAAAAGTAAATAAAACATTAAAAAAACATATTATCACCTTGTTGTTCCTAATGAATTCATGAAACTAGGCAATTATAAACAATGGTGGCTATCATCACAAAAAGAGACAACCAGACATTATGGGCCTGCTGGTAAAATATATACTACCGCTTTCAATGTAGTATTGTCAAAAAAGAAATCAGATCTGTATTTCCATACCTGAAAGGCCTTTCCCCTTTCTTTCTGGCTATCCAAGTTCTGCATATCTATTATGACCTTTCCAAGCTTCATTTCCTCCAACAAAGCTATCTGTCGGATGAATGACTTCTCTAAGGTCTTGTAGTACTTGGATCAGTGCTGTCCAAAGAAAACATAATATGACCCACATATGTGTTTTTAAATTTTTTAGGAGCTACCTTAGAAAGCACAAAGAGGGGTGCCTGAGTGGCTCAGCTGATTAAACAACATCTGACTCTTGATTTTGGCTCAGGTCATCATCTGGTGGTTTGTGAGACTGAGCCCTGTTGCACTAGTCAGTGCAGAGCCTGCTTGGGATTCTCTCTCCCCATCTCTCTCTGCCCCTCCCTCACTTGCTTGCATGTGCATTCTCTCTCAAAATAAATACTTTAAAAATTTTTTGAAAAAGTACACAGAAACAAATGAAGTTAGTTTTATTAATATATTTGATTTAACTTAATATATCCAAAATACTATCATTTAAACATATAATCAATAAAAATATTAATTACACATTTCATGTCTTTGTATACCGTCTGAAATCTGGTGTGTATTCTACACTTACAGTACATCTTATTTTGTGAGTGGCCACATTTCAAGTGTGCAATAGCCACATGTGGATAATGGCTATCACACTGGACATCACACACTTACAGAATCCATTACATAATTTAGCACATGACTATCCAGTCTAGGCAGGCAGAAGATGGGTTCTCCTTAAAATCAGACCTACAACTGAAGAAATGTCAGCCCCTAGACATCCTTATAATAACATGGATGCTGCTTTTTCAAAGCCACAGATGAAAATGTGGGAGGTGACTGCTATGGGCTGAATGTTTGTGTCCCCCTCTGCCCCCAAATTCATGTTGAAGCCTAATCCCCCTTGTGACAGTATTTGGAGGAGAATTAGATCATGAAGTTGAGCCCTCATGAGGAGATTAGTGCCCTTAAAAGTGACAGGAGAGAGCTTGCTTCTCTCCCTGCTCCTGGGCCCTGGGAAGGCACAGCTATAAGGCACTGTCTACAAGCTAGGAAGCCAGCTGTCACCAGGCACCAAATCTGCTGACACTGTGATTCTGGACTAGCTAGCCTCCAGAATTGTGACAAATGAGGTCTGTTTAAGCCACCCAGTCTACGGTATTCTGTTCAGCCAGATAATGTGCTAACGAGAGAATTTCCTCCTCACAAGCAAGTAGTCCAGTTCAGTAAGAGGAAGTATGAAGCCAGCAGTGGGGGCTTCTCTGCCTCAGTATGTAAGGAACACAGAGGGAATACATCCCAGACTCGGGGAGCTGCGGCTATCACATCCAAGGTTTTTATTCTTCGGTGTAACCAGTAATGTATGGTTAGAAGTTGGCACTGGAATGGTCTGATATAGATTTCATTGTTCATAAGAACTGGATAGACTTTTGGAATCTGGATCCAAGAGGCAGTATAACTGGTTCTAGATATACAACTACTGGTTGATATGAATAAAGCCAAGGATTGTTCCTTGGGCATCGAAAAGCATATGTCATTAAAAGATAAATGTCTCCATTGAATAAACCAAAGAAATATTTCCAGAGAAACATTTCAAATTTAAAAATGTATGGTGACCAATGAATTCTGTTACTGAAATTCTCCAAGAAGACATCTTGTTGCATGGTAGTTTGATTTTTATTTAAAAGCACCTTATCAGCATCTAGCTCAAGTACAAACATTTGATTATTGCCACCACCTGTCTCTACAAGAGTATTCTCATTTCTCAATAAACCTGCTTTCGTGCCCTCTGTCCCAGTCAGACGTACGCCTGGTGACTTTCTCAACAAGATGATTTCCTTCTAGTTTAGTTCCAGCCCTGTAGTTCTAGGACACCCTGTTTGCCACAGTAAAACTCTACTCCCCTGGAAAGGAGTCTCCAGAAACTTCCCCTCTAGGGAAATGAAATGAACCATGATCTTGCCTAACCTGTAACTTGATCATTATTTTCATTTTTCTTCTTTAAAGCAGTCACTCCATTCTTTCAGTGAATTTTTTTTTTTTTATGGCAGCTTGTTATTTACATTACTCTGCCCAGAAGGCCTGTGAGACTTTTCCTGATGCTGACCTCAGTAATTAGCATGACAAACGCTTGGCTAAATAGTTCCTTGGGACAATGTTTGGTAAGGGAGATGCAGTGGCTGACAGGAAAGATTAGGGGCAAAGGATCCCACAGCAGCTTCCTCTCCTCCTCAAAGCCTAAACTGAGAATAGCCTTTCCCCTCCAATCTGAAGAAAAAATAATGGCAAACATAACAATGGCTTGAAGAGAAAAGGAAAAAAGATTAAAACTCACAAAGTTCTACTTTATTATTTTTTTCCTAAACCAAATTCTTTGCGGTACTTTAGGGTGATAGGTGGGAAATGACCCCTACAGGGAAGGGATCTCTGACCAACAGTTTGTCAGATTAAAAGGAAAAAAGGTCCCAACCAAGCTTTTGCTCTTGGGTTCATAGATCTTCACTTAGCAGAGCCCTTCGGTAATGGTGGACAAACTGCTTCTCGTGAATAACAAGAATTTAGAGTGGGAGGCTAGCATGTGGGGTGGGGAGTAGCCAATAAGATGATGATAAACCAGGGCCTAAATAGTAATGCCACCATCTTGAAATTTCCCTTGGTGGGGAACAGCTGGTAAATTGTTATGATAGTATTGTCTAGATTTCTGCTTTAATCTATCACTTATCCTGTGCTGTTCTATACTTCCCTTATGCTATTCCAAATCTTCAATAAAATTCTGCTATATCCAAAAGCATTGTATTCATGTTATTGTAAGGTGGTTCTGCTAGTACAAAAACTTGCGTTATCTGCCAGTTTCTTGGTTCCCAAGTGTATTTCTCAGACTGGTGAACTTTTAGGGATTGCTGGGGTTGTCAACTTTCTATTGTATTATGCAAAGATATTTTACAAACTAATTTTCACTCTTGTTTCATAAAATAAAAGTTATTTAAATTTCATAACTTTAATTTCATAACAACTGTTAAAAACGTTTTCATCTGGAATGATCTCATACTTGGAACCAATTAAAAAGTATATATTCTATTTTATTTAGTTTTAGCTTCCAGGTTCCTCAAACCTTTCTTCACTTATTTATTCACTTTTCAAAGGCGTTAGTAAACCTCTCATGTGCCGAGCACTGTGCCAGGTACTGGAATACGGAGATGAACATGACTCTGGCCCTGTCCTCCATCTCTCACGCTGTTCTAGGAAAGTCAAGCAGACAGTGCACTTGTGTTGTGGTAGAGAAACTCACCAAATACTAAAGGCAAAAAGGCCAAGCAACAGTTAAAAAACAGTCAATCTATTTTTTTATGTTTATTTATTTACTAAGAGAGAGAGAGAATGAGTGAGGGAGGAGCAGAGAGAGAGGGAGAGAGAATCTCAAGCAGGTTCCTTGCTTTCAGTGCAGAGCCCAGTGTAGGGCTCGGTCCCACAAACAGTGAGATCATGACCAGAGCTGAAACCAAGAGTCAGACACTTAACCGAATGAGTTGAGCCACCCAGGCGCCCCCACCCCTACCGCCAGCAATGGCCAATCTATTACTTTTTGTCTTTTTCTTTTTTTTTAATGTTTTATTTATTTCTAGGAGAGAGAGAGAGACAGCGTGAGCAGGGGAGGGTCAGAGAGAGAGGGAGTCACAGACCCTGAAATAGGCTCCAGGCTCTGGGCTGGCAGTCAGCACAGAGCCCGACACGGGGCTCGAACCCACGAACCGCGAGATCATGACCTAAGCGAAAGTCGGATGCTTAACCGACTGAGCCACCCAGGCGCCCCATGGTCAATCTATTTCTAAGCAGAAGTGCAAGAACTACTAAAGCCTGATGTCAGAACTTTGCACATACCACTTGAGTTTCCTTCCTGATGACTTAGGAAGAAATTGACAGTATACCCCAGAGATCATGGAATTTTTTTCTGAGCAAATTATACGGCTAGGAATACAACTCATGTGCCAGGTCAGCTGGTCCATACTGCACACTGGACAGGAAGAGATGAGTTGTATGGAATTGGGGAGATAAAAGCTGCTCCCCCCCCCCCCCACCTTGTTCACAATAGGATGGCTCTGCACAGAGTCACCCTGCTCACTTCAGGACATACAACCTGAAGGTCAGCAGAGGACAGGCCGGGGTCAGGGTTGTGCTGCCACGGTGACAGCACCTTAGGATTTGGTGCCAGCCTGGCGCTGGGACGCTTCCTCAATACACACAGCTGGGAGATGTCTGGGAGCGGTGATGGGCACATTGGTCCATCCTGCCCAATACGATTCCAAGCTACCAGGCTTCTGAGTTCTGATTCTAAGTGAGAGTTAGAGAGGCATATGGTGGTATCCCAGTCATCCGGTTCTGGAATTTCTCCAAGGGGAAATACATAAAGGCATAAAGGGATACACATACACATACACATTCATATGGGAAGAAAATCCAGAGGCAGGTATACAGGGAGTTTTTTTCTCTGCCCTGGAGGGTACCATATTAGAAGGAAAGACCTAACTATGCATTTTTTTTTACATTATATAATCAGAATTATATGTGTCAAAGGGATAGTTGCTGGAACAGTCATTTCCTCTCCTGTGTCACCTCGATTCTTATCAGACTAGATCTAGAACTTTCATACAGTTACCCACCCTTATTTCACATCAAAACCTCCATAGATCACCTGCTGACTGCAGTTCCGACATCTCCGGCCGGGTCTTGTGGCTTCTCTGAAGCACATACGTGTGACAGTAGTACAGAAACACAGGAAATGACTATTAAACACACAGAGGCTCGGCAGCTTGCGTCCATTCTCACACATTCCTATTTTAGATTCTGAGCAGCTCTCCCTCCCCATGCGCTATGAAATAGAAGGGTCTGGCAGAATCACCCAAATGAAATGAGGTTCGTTCTCCGCAGGGGAATAGAAACATCGGTGCGGTCCTTTCCCTCCACAGCCCTAGAAACCTTGAGTTTCCTAGAGAAAGGCCCACCAGGGGGCTAGGAGCCACCAAAGGTGCAGGGAACCTGCGCCTCTACACAGCCCCGAAATGCCGGGGAACCAGGCCAGGGAAGGTGCGAGATGAACCGGAGTTGTCCCGGAGGCCGGTTGCGGGCGATGCGGCAGCTCCCGCAGGAGCTGATTGCTTTGTGCGAAAGTGATTGCTTTGAAGGGAAAAGGGAGCGAGGGTCCTGTGGCCCCTAAGGGCTCCCGAGGTCAATTCCCAGGGGACCCAAAGCAGCGACGGGGCTCTGGGATCTGGCAAGTTCCCGGGAGTCGAGCGAGGAAAGCGAGCCTCTTACCTGGCCAGGCTGGCTGGTGTAGTTGAAGGAGTAGATGTTCTCGGTGCTGAGGCTCACCACCCCGCTGTAGACGCGATCGAAATCGGCGCCCCTGGCGGGGTCGCGGGGGTCTCCGCGCGCGAGGGGTTCAGCTGGGCGCGGGGGTGCGGCCGCCCGCAGAAGCCAGGGCAGTAGCGCGCAGAGCAGCGCGAATCCCGGGCAGCCCCGCATGGTGGGCGCCGCGCCCCTGCCGCGACGCAGAGCCGCCCTGGCGAGGGGGCGAGCGCAGAGCTGGTCCTTCCAAAGCCCCCTGCGGGCCCGGCTCCCGCTACAGCGCAGCGCGGGCGATGCCAGGCAAGCCCCACCGGCGAGCGCTGGCGACGCGCGCGCGGGCTAAGAGCCGATCAAATATTGATGCAGCCGCCTGGGGTCTCGGCGGGAGGTCGCGGGCCTCGGGGAGTGGGGGCGGGGGGTAGGGGAGCCTCGGGCTGCTGCTTTGCTCTCCGGCTTCTAAATCCGTTTCCGTCTCCCTTTCTCATTTCTGACAAACCCCCCGCCTCCCCCCGTACCCAGCTAGACTTTCAGATCTTTTCCCTACTCAACCTCAAAAAAAAAAAAAAAAAAAAAAAAAAAAAAAAAAAAAAAAACCGCATTAGATGCATTAGAAATATTCACTAGTCTTAAGAGTCAACCTGTCCAGCCACCGAGCAGGAAATAAGTAAATGAAATGTGCACCCTGGCTGCGAGAGAAGAAATAGAAAGCAACAGAGCCTGTCCCCGAAGAGGGTGCACGAGTTCGCTTTTCCTGTCTGCTACCTGCAGAGAGCTCCTGCCCATCTGAATGATGGTTATTAACTCTCAGTTCTTCCTTCTCTAACAGAAACCCTTTCCAGACACCTGTTTTATTTCCTTACCCTCTTCTCTTCTCGAGGAGAGCCACACATCATTGTTTTCTTTCTGTCTCGCTGTACGTGTTAAATATGTAAGTGTCATAAAAACAATGAATAGATAGGGTAAAGAAGACAGTTTCGAACACCGCCTGAAGTCTGGTCCCGGAAATTGTCAAGAAATACTCAGAGCAGCAAGACTTATGCAGAGGGCACTTCTTTCCGCCCCAAGTTCTTGCCTACTTTACCTCTGCAATGACTTCTTAGATTCTGGGAGACTCCCTGGGATCTGGATTGTTTTTCAAATGAGAGAAACTACAGCCCATCATTAAAAGGAAATAACCTTCTGGCAAAATTTAGGGGATTCAATTTAAACAGTTGAAAGGCGGATAAAGGATGAGGTGGGAAGAGGATCCCCAGGAAGTACTTGCTGAATGTCAAACAATCACAGTTCAGGTGTAGAAGGGGACTCACTGTTTTATTTCAACGTCAAGTTATTTGTAAATGAGAAAGAAACATAATTGTGTTGAACCTGAAGGAACATTTAAAGAGAAGCCATGAAGAAGAAAAGGTCATGTTCAAAGAGTTAAGTTACAGACTAAAATCCTAGCATTTACCATTCAAAGGGAGGTGTGTTTTTTTCTTTTAAATTTAAAACCTCATTGGATTCCTGTAATTATTAAAATGTTAAAAACGAGTTCTAAACATTTGGCATAGTGTTTTATAACTGTGTAAATTCAGAAAACAATGCTGTTGGAAGATTGAGTTAGAGACTCCTCGTTAGGATAATTTTCACTTTACAAAATTTAATCTTGAAGATGTATAAGCATAAGGACAAAAATACTAATTCAAAGAGGAGTTTAGGGATGAAGTTTAAAGTGCAGCTCATTGTTTTGAGAAATATAATAATTTCATCCAGAATTTGAATGATATGAAACTGCTGTATTTCAAATGTCTATGCCACTTTTTAGGATTTAACAAAATTTCATAAACTTAAAGTTTCTAAAGTTCTTCCAGTTTAGCTGGCCTGGCCAGTTCAGGCACTTTCTGCCAGGATAGGGTCATGGAGTTCTACTCTAGACCACAAGAGATAAGGAACTGGCTTTTTCACAAGGTAACTCCTTCTTTGGGGGCAAGTGGATAGTTATTAGAATGATATTTCACACTCTAAATTGGAATCTGCCTCTCTTCTACTCACTGGCATGAGTTCTGTCCTCTGGAGCCATAGGAATAAACCTAATCCTTCTTACACATGACAGCCTTGTAGGTATTTGAAGGAGCTATGACCCTAACTGTAAGTAATGAAATTAGAAACAATGAGAATAGATCCTTTATCTTAGCAAAGAACCCCAAATATTTACTTTAAAGCCATTATAGATGATACATATACTAATTTGAATTATATATTACAAATCACTCTATACTATGATCTAATCCTCATTCCACGGAATGACCTTAGGTAATTAACCTCCCAGCATCACAAGATTGCTGTAAGCAGAAGGGGGGTGGAGAGAAGAATGTATTTGAAATTGTATTAGAAAGTTTAAAATGTTGTATGACCAAATATTGTTATTGTATGACTCCTAGTTCAACAGCTAAAAAGTTAAATACAGTCCATCAGCCAGGCTTGTAAAATATCTACAATCCCAAACTTCCACTGTGAGAGGCTGAATATACAAACAGATGATGACCAGACCATATATGAAAATAGACCTCTGACCCCAGCCTCTGCAGCAACTGGTCCTAGAAGACAAACAACAATCTCTGTAGCAAATGGCCCCAAACAATCAGGAGTTGGTCAGTGGCTGCCAACTTTCCCAATTTTTGCCTCTGCTCCCAACTCAGGATCAATCGAAGGAAGTTAAATATGCTCTACAAAACATAAAATGGCCCATTTCTGGTTAGCCTGCTCACAGCTCCTCTGTGCCATTGAGATCCAATCAGAGTATTTTTTTTATTATAAAGCTTTCCCAGTCCCCTGCCTGCCTTTGAGTCTTGGTAAACACAAGTGATGGTGGCTTGCTCTAGCAAGCTCTGAAATAAATAACCTGTTTTCATTTGAATGGTCTTTATTTCCATAGTTGTCCTGGAGGTTCCAGTGAGATGTGGTCTGCATTGCCTGCCACCATGGACTCCATCCTTCAAACAGGTGGGATACAAACCAAGGTCCCTGTGCCTTACTCACAGTGTTGGGTATGTGTTGACATGATAAGTGAGCTTTGTGTCTGAGCTCCCCTTTCTTTGCTTTTGAGTTCTTTGGCTATCCAGTCTCAGTGTGATACGTGGGCTTTGTTTTGGTTCCTATTTGTTTGGCATCTTTGGTGGAGTCAGGCTATTCCTTTTCATCCCTTTTTATTCCCTCTTCTGCTTCTGTTTTGTGCTATGTTGTCTAAAAGTATTGTTTGTCACAGAGTAGAACACTGGACCAGCATTCTTTTGGGCACCCTTTGCTTTGGATCGTGCATAAAACTAGGCTATCCTTTATTTCACTTGTTTTGTCCTTAGAGTTTGGCTTTGATCCACAGAGAGCGTTCTCTCTGTTTTTCCACCTGCCTGCAGGTGTAGGTTGTTGGGTCTACATTTGGAGGCAGCTACCTTCAAGTTGAGGTCTCAAGACTCAAAGTGCACAAGCATCATTTTCAGCTACCAGCTGTTACAGGCTAGCTAAGTCTAATTCCTCTCTTCCTTTTGGAGAAGTTCCTAATGAGTGTCCGCTCACTACAGTTCTAATTCTTTTTTCTTTTTAAGTTTATTTATTTATTTTGAGAGAGACAGAGATAGCACAAGTAGAGGAAGGCCACAGAGAGAGAGAGAGAGAGAGAGAGAGAGAGAGAATCCCAAGCAGGCTCCATGCTGCCAGCATAGAGTCCAGCGTGGGGCTCAAACCTATGAAGCCACGAGATCAGTACCTGAGCTGAAATCAAGAGTTGGATGCTTACCTGACTGATCCACCCAGGCCCCACTACAGTTCAAATTCTTACACCTATGTTTCCAATGGCATCACTTCACTAAGGATGATCTGGGCCTTCAATGGCCACTCTGTGGGACACTGAACTTGAACAAAATTGTTTGACAGGTGCCTTAAAAAAGAAAAAGAATAAAGTTTTCTTGGATCCAATGAGCCCCACTTTTTGACTGGTTTGCAGAGCCCTTCAAATGAAATTCTGTGTTCAAAAATTGCTTCACTAAAATATTCTTTGGTCAAAGCTAATGAAAAATTTGGCAAACTTGAAACAATGATCTAGATTCATTTCCATGGTAAGTCCTCTCTCTCCTAGTCGTCCAGGTACCTTCCTGTGGTCAGCTCCCCCCATCCCTCTAATATCCCTCCTTCTGCACCTTCTCTTTCCTCTTCCCCTTGTCCAGGTCTCCTATCTTTTCCCAAGAACTCTCTAAAACCTCCAGATGCTGGGGCGCCTGGGTGGCTTAGTTGGTTAAGCGTCCGACTTTCGCTTAGGTCATGATCTTGCGGTTCGTGGGTTCGAGCCCCGCGTCGGGCTCTGTGCTGACTGCCAGCTCAGAGCCTGGAGCCTGTTTCAGTCTGTGACTCCCTCTCTCTCTGACCCTCCCCTGCTCACGCTGTCTCTCTCTCTCTCTCTCCTAGAAATAAATAAAACATTAAAAAAAAATTTAAAACCTCCAGATGCTAGTTGCCTCCAATGGTCTATCCCTCCCATAAGCCAGGTATGCTGGTGACTATAGAATTTAAACCTTAGACCTGAGATGAATTAAGAAAGATTTTCCTAATCCCAAGCAAGACTAGCAAAGATTCATAATAGAATTTGTAATTCTTTGGGTGGACATAACCCCGAGTTGCCTGACCTATATCAATTTGTATGCATGTTGATCAGAACCTCAGATACTAAATCTTGGATAACAAAAGCTGATTGGACCAACCTGGAGAGAGACCTACAGGATTCCTCTCTCCACAAAAAGCCTTAGGGTCAGAAAAAGGGCCAGAAAATAAGTCAAAGTCTCCTGAAAGCCATTTCTTAAACATTTTTAATAAAAGTTGATTGCATCATAATTCAGTCTTGCAAACAAAAAGATGAAATTACAGGAGATTTCAGGATAAATAGAAAATACCTTCCAACAGCACTAACCTTTCTGCATTAAATCCTGCCATCTTTGTTAAACTTCTTCCTTGGAGTAAATATAGAACACAAGTGTAAGTATTTCAGATAACTCACAGATTTGTCTGTATCTCCCAGCCCTTAACTGTAACTCTTAGCTCCTTGACTGAAAAACATCTCTTCCTGCTCTGTGATACCACATCTGCACATTTGTTAGTGAGAGATATACTTTGCAAAAAGAACTATAATATTAAAAAACCCACCAGCGGGATTATTTCTCAAGGTTTCAGAGGACTTGTCAATTCCTGATCAACTTGTATTTGTTCTATATAAACCTTTCCTTCTCCACTGTACTTAATGTATACTCCAGATATAGATCTTGAGATTGTACTTGACACTCTATGGGCTGTGTTCCCATTGACATAGGAAAAATAATTGGAGCAGAATCTGTTAAAGTTCAGATAGATATTGCCAAACTGTTACCCAAACATCACCAAGGGTAGAAACCTAGCAAGGAAAGCCTCAAAATTTTAGTTGAGGGCCTTACAGTGAGAGTCCTTTTATAACGTGCACTAACCCTTGTAACATTTCTGTCCCTTGTAACCATATGAACAAATATACTGATTTATTCAAGATCTCAGGACATCAACATAATTGCTATCTCTCCTCCTGCATTAGTACCTAGCCCAAATATCATCTTGTCATCAATTCTTCCCCAAACCACATACCTCACTGATCATTGCTGTGCCTTTTCAGGGTGTATTCCTACACTGAACAGTCAATATCTTTTTGCCTTTATCTGAAAGGACAATGATATACATGGATAGCAAGGCCCTAAGGGTTTTTTGAAAGCCCCCTCCTATTTTCTTAAGTCCTTCATCAAGAATGCAAAGATATAAATTTCCCTTGTGCTTTATTTCTGATATATACGTGATTGCCTACTTTGTTCAGAGAAGTCTATAGCTCTCAGTCTTAACAGAAAAAAGGCATAAGGTCTCAAAAAAGATAAATTACAATTTTGTGAAAACATAATACATTATTTAGGGTAGGAGCTACTTTAAGGACGAAAAAATATTCTCTCATGACAGGGTAAAGGTGATCCATGACTATCCCGGATCCGTCACAAAACTACAGCTGAGATGACATCTAGGACTCACTGGATATTTCAGACAATGGGTGCAATTTTTTTCAGAGACTGTGAAATGGCTAAGTCTTCAGTAGGATCCACTCTCTTCTGGGATCCCAGGTTTTACACAGCCTTCTTTAACCCGGAGAAGGCTCTTTGACAGTCTGCTTCCCTAGACATCCCTAACAACAGAAGAAACCCTTTTGCCTATTTGTGCGTGAGTGTTCTGGGGCTTGAAGCCTTGGAGTTTGTTTGTTTGTTGTTGTTTTTTAACTTTGTTTTACATTTATTTATTTTTGAGAGACAGAGCACAAGTGAGGGAGGGGCAGAGAGAGAATGAGGCACAGAATCCGAAGCAGGCTCCAGGCTCTGAGCTGTCAGCACAGAGCGCGACGCCGGGCTCACACTCACAAACTGAGATCCATGACCTGAGCCGAAGTCAGATGCTTAACCACCTGAGCCACCCAGGCACCCCTAAAGCCTTGGAGTTTTAATTCAACTTCATGGAAACCATCAAAAACCCATCACTTGCTGTAGCCTCATCCTCACCCCACTCGCAAAGGCTGATCCCTTTTGTGTCAGGGCAATACTGATGCTGCAGAACTTATTTATGCTTCTAGGGAATTCTAGGTTCCCTGTTTGACTTCATGGTTGTTCGTGCAGTACCGACTCTATGACTGCCTGAAAACACGCTAACCTTTCAGGGAGTTAATTAACCTCTTATGAATTGACCCTCTCCCCCTTACATAACTTGTGCTGCAACACCCTGAATCCTACCACTCTTCTGCTCTGAAGAAGAGGAACCCCATAACTGTATTGCTTCAGTAATGGGACTTTCTGTACTTTGCTTAGCTTTACTGGAGACTCACATTGAGAATCATGACTTAATATTTGTTCATGGGTCATACTTCAAAATTGAAACTGGAGTTATCAAGCCATTTCTAATGCTCTCACTAATCTAAACTGTTCTTTATAGGACAGTCTTCCATCTGAGATAAAGTTAGTCCATATGGCAGAATTTATAACACTTAGAACTTGTTGACCAGCCAAAGACAATAGAGTAAACACATAAGCAGTCACTATTTCAAACTAACATTGGTGAGGAAACTTTAAAAAGACTGGAGATTATCTGTGGGTTATGTGTTACTTGTGAACAGCATATCCTAGAAAAATTGTAAAGATGAGGCATGGCAGGAACCAAAGCCTCAAGGATCCTTTGAATACCTTCAGATGGATTTTATCCAGCAATCCCTGTCTACAGGATTTGTTTATTTTTAGGATGGGTTAAACCATTTTCTTGCTGAAAATCTTTGCTGAAATTCTTTTCAGTCTCTGAAAAGCTGCTTGATTTTGTTTCCAAGCTGGGGCATATCAATTTTTACGTTAAATGACCAAGACACAGTTTATATGAATCCTTTTAAAAGAACTTTGTAAGGCATTACCCCTTCTCAAAAACTGTGCTGTGCTTACCACCTACAAACTTCTGGAGAAATCCAAAGAACTAATGATGTCCTTTAATTAAAATTAGCAACATTTTCAGAAATCTTTGAGTTTCCCTAGCTAAAGTTACGCCTACTAGCACATATGGCATATGGTCCATTCCCTCAGAGACACATTGGTTATATCCCTATGAATGGTTAACAGGAAGGCTCATACATTTAGAAATTATATGCTTGATACTAGACTCTTCTCTGCTGAATGAATATGTGGCAAAATACTGCAAGAGGGTCATGTACTATACACAGTCGTATCACGAACAACTAAGCCCAGCTTCCCACAACACTTCTAAAATACGCTCTTTATGGCCATTACCTGGAAATTTCATCTATTGGAAGAGACATTGGACAAAAAATGCTCTTGAACTTCACTGGAAGGGATCTTAATAGGTATTTATTACAAATCTTGCCAATATTAAAAAAAAAATCTATGTCATTAAAAAATATAAGCAGTTGTGGAAACAAAGTCAACTGATACGAGAATAAGCAGACTATTTATTAAGAACTTAATATAGGGAGGATTTCAGCCACCATCACTTGCATTTGGCAGAGACTCAAAAACAGAAGGGGAGTGGAAAAGGTTTATAGTGAAATAAAGGGAAGACTTCAGAAACACTGACTAGAAGTTGGAATGAGGAAGCTGGAGGTAGGCTAAGTAGAAACAGGATATCTTATAGTGTGGGGAACACATTTGGCTCACATTTGGACCACCCAGAGAAATCTATATAAACAGCTTTCTTAAGTATAACTGATAATGAACTTCACATATTTAAAGCACATATATCACCAGTGCTATATACATATATATATCCATGCAACCATTATCTGTATACCCATTACCCTCTAAAGTTTCCTTCCTCCTTTATATCTCTCTCCTGCTTCCTCCCTTGCTTCCTTTCTATTCCCAAGTGACAACTGGTCCGTTTTCTGTCACGATATTAGTTTTCATTTTCTAGAGTCTAATATGAATGGATTCACACAGTATGAACCCTTTTTTAGTTTGGCTTCTTTCACTCAGCATAATTATTTAGAAGAGTTTTGTTAAAATTTTTAATTCTACGTTTAATTCTAACATAATTGTTAGAAGAGTTTTGTTAAAAATTTTCTAAGAATTTTTACATCTATATTCATAAGAGATATTGGTGTGTAGTTTTTTTTTTGTTTTGTCTTCCTTCCTTCCTCTCTCCCTCCCCCTTTCTTTTTTTCCTTCCTTCCTTCCTTCCTTCCTTCCTTCCTTCCTTCCTTCCTTCCTTTCTTCTTTCTTGTAATGGTCTTGTTTAGGTATCAGGATAATAGTGGCCTAGAGAGTGAATTGGGGAGTGTTCCCTCCTTTTCCTTTTTTTTTTTTTTTTTTTAGATAATTTGTTTGAAATTGGTGATATCTTTTCCCCAAATATTTGGGAGAATTCATCAGTAAAACCATCTGGGCCTGTAGTTTTCTTTGTGGGAAAGTTTTTTTGTAACTGAAATATAAATTTCTCTAATAGATACAGAGCTATTCAGGTTGTCATTTTTTTCTTGAGAAAGCTTTGGTAATTTATGCCTTTCAGGAAAGTGGTTCATTTAATCTATGTTATCAAATGTATTACCATACAGTTGTTCAAAATACATTCTTTTAGTCTGTAAAATATTTCACCTTTCTCATTTTCGATATTGGTAATTTATAAGTAATTTTCCTGATCAATTTGTTTAGAGGTTTAGCTAATCTTTTCAGAGATTCAACTATCAGTGTCATTAGTTTTATTATTTTTTGCCTTTCTATTATATTGATGCAGTTTTAATATTTATTATTTTGTTTCTTCTTCTTGCCTGGATTTAATTTGTCTTATTTATCTAATTTCTGAAGGTAAAAGCTGAGGTCATTGATTTGAGACCTTTTCTAATATAGTTGTTTAATGCTGTATGTTTCTTTTGAAATACTATTTGAATTGCATTTCACAAATTTTGATATGCTGTATTTTCATTTTCATTTAGTTCAAAATACATTCTGTTTTGATTTATTGTTTGACTAATGGCTTTTTAAGAAGTATATTTTTCCCCCAAATTTTGAGGGATTTGACAAAATCATTGTTACGGATTTCTAATTTAATTATATTATAGTCAGAGAACATTCTGGTATGAGTTGAATAGTTTTGAATTTATTGAAATTTGTTTTATGGCTCAGATTATTGTCCATCATGCTAAAATTTCTGTATATACATGAACAGAATATGTATTCTTCTTCTTTTTTTTAATTCCCTTCTTCAATGTTTTATTTATTTCTGAGAGAGAGATAGTATGAGTAGGGGAGGGTCAGAGAGTGAGGGAGATACAGAATCTGGAACAGGCTCCAGGCTCTGAGCTAGCTGTCAGCACAGAGCCCGATACGGGGCTCAAACCCACGAACAGTGAGATCATGACCCGAGCCGAAGTCAGATGCCCAATCAACTGAACCATCCAGTCGCCCCAGAATGTGTATTCTTCTGATTGTTGGAGTAGTGTTCTATAAATATCAATCAGGTCAAAATGACTGATAGTATTGTAAAGCCTATTATAACCTTGCTGGTTTTCTGCCTACTTGTATTATAAATTATTCAGTGAAGGGTATTGAAATCTCTTTTAAAGTTTTTTTTTTAATGTTTATTTTTGAGAGAGAGAGAGAGAGAGAGAGAGAGGGTGAGCATGAGTAGGGGATGGGCAGAGAGAGAGAGGGAGACAGAGAATCTGAAGACTTCACATTGTCAGATACAAAGCCCCATGTGGGGCCTGAACCCAAGAATTGTGAGACCATTATCTGAACTGAAGTCGGATGCCATACCCATCAAGCCACCCAGGCACCCCAGGGCATTGAAATTTCTGACTATAATTGTGAATATTTTATTTTATATTGCAGTTCCATCTGTTTTGTTGCATTTATTTTGAAGCTCTCTTATTAAGTGAATAAATGTTTAGCATTATTATATGTTTTTGATTGAATGTCCCCTTGGCCACTGTGAAATCATCTTTAATTTTTTTTAATGTTTATTTATTTTTGGGAGAGAGAGAGAGAGAGAGAGAGACAGAGGGAGTGACTAGGGGAGGGGCAGAGAGAGAGGGAGAGAGACAGAATCCCAAGCAGGCCCCACAATATTTGCGCAGAACCTCACTCAGTAGGGCTTGAAGTCACGGAAACCATGAAACCATGACCTGAGCTGAAATCAAGAGTCGGATGCTTAACTGACTGAGCCACCCAGGCGCCCCTACATCATTTACATTTAATATAATAATTGATATGAATCTGTCATCTTGATATTTATTTTCTATTTCTCTCACCTCTTCTTTGTTTCCTTTTTTTGTGCTTTTTCTGCTTAGTTCTAGATTAATCAAATAATTTTTAGTATCTCTTTTTATAAATATCTCCTTTATTGTTTTAGTGATGGCTTTAGGGTTTATGACATGCATCTTTAGCTTATTACAGTCTACCTGCAAGTAATGTTATATAACTCAGGAATAACATAAGAACCTTACAATAATAGACTTCCATTGGTCTACTCTGGCCTTTATGCAATAGCTGCTGTACATTTTACTTTTACACCTATTATAAACCTCACAATACATTTTTATTATATTTATTTAAGTAGGTAATTACTTTTAAAGAGATTAAAATAATAAGAAAAATAATTGTGTATATTTACCCCTAAAGTTATTTCTAGTGTTCTTCATTGTGTGGATTCAGATTTCTATCTGGCATTATTTTCCTTCTGCTTGAAGTATTTAACATTTCTCATAGTGAGGATATGATGGTGATAAATTCTACCAGTTATATATGGAAGCAGTTATGTGTGGAGGCATTCTCATTTAAAAGAATATTTTTGACAGATACAGAATTCTAGGTTGACAGCTTTTTTCTTTCAATACATTTAAATGTCCTATACTGTCTTCTTGATTATAAAGTTCTAATGAGAAATAAAATGTTATCCTTATTTTTGTTTCTTTATGTTTCTCTCTGGCCACTTAAAACATTTTTTAAAAACTATTATTACTGGTTCTGAGCAATTTAATTATGTACAATGATGTAATGTTCTTCATCTTTTTTGTGTTTAGGTTTTGTTGAGCTTCTGGAAGGCAGGTTTGCGGGTAAAGATATTATAGAAGGATTGAAAGAGGAATGAGAGCTTATGGAAATTTTCTTCAGATTGCTTCGGTGTCATCAATGAAGTAGGAAGCAAGGTCACTGGCTGAGACTGAGGATAGAGAAAGATATGGGGGACATGACAAAAGGTATAAAATTGTCATGTAGGAAGGTGGGAGAAATCAGTTTGGGGAACTTTAATACGGTCTTCAGGCATCTTTAAGGGCACACTTAAAATTAGTAATCATTTATTTGAAGTCACAATGCTGCGTGTTTTTCTCCTTCCAGTTTCTGCCGCAAAGATGCAGGCACCTAGTGAGGGGTTTTGCAATAGCCAGAATTGTGGTTTTGCCCTGAATTACAGTATTTCAGAGAGGGGCAGGGAGTTGAGGATGTACACAGGGAGTGATTGACCCGTTAATATATGTACATCAAATTTCCCCAGAGTGGAAACTGTTAAAAGGCAGTTCTTTGCATCTAGAAGGTGTTGAAAATGTATTTGCTGATCCCTGTATGGATGTGTCTTAACAGTAGAAAACCAGGGACTAAAGAATTTGTCTTACTGGAGCATAGTAACCCCATTTCCAAATAAAATGCTTGTAAAGTCCTTAACGTAGCCTACATAGCTCTTCCGGTCCTGGCGCTAGCATATTAAGCCAGCTCCTCTTACACAAAGCTCCCGCTACTCTGCGATCTTCAGATATACGGAACTTCTTCCAGTTTTTTGCCTTTGCCAGACGGCTCTGCGTATGTGGCTCCCTCCGCAGCAATGTTTTATTCTTCTCTGGTAGCTGACTCCTCTGCTTTTCAGCTTTCCTGAGTAATTCCTACAGATATTCCTATAAAGTTAGTACCTAGTTAGTATCTTCTAGCACTTGTCACCGTCCTAATTTTACATTCGTATCTGTTGATAGCTGTTTCCTACTGTGCAGTAAGCTTCCTGAAGGCAGGGATCTTGTGTGTTGTTAGGTGCCGCAGGACCTAGCATAGTCTATGGCACATTGGTATGCGGTAATAAACATTTTGGGCGGAAAAATAAGGGCGAAAGGAAGTCAATATTATATGTCAAGCTTCGTGCGGAGAGCGACACCTTTCTTTTAGCGAATTCACGAGAAACTGGCCAAGGCTATATGCCTACCCTCCAAGCTTTGCCCAGAGCCTTGCACAGAACACTCTTCTACACGCCACACTCCGTACCAGACTTTGGGAGGCGCCTGCGCACTGGCCTCACCGGATGTACGCCAGAGAGTGGGGGCGGTGCTCGGGTCGCCTAGGCAACATTCCGGAAGTGGCGGGCTGCGTTAACCTGTGGCGGGCCCGGCGGTTCTGGAACCTGAAGTTTTAGTGGCGGTGGAGGCAGCCGTCGGGAAACGGCAAGGCAGGTTGCGACGACGCGGCGGAGGCCTGCATCCCCACCGAGCCTTAGGGACCGGGCTCCAGGGCGCGGAGAACGGTGGTGGCGCCTCCCTTCTGTTCCCTGGAGCTGCGGGCGTCCGGGGGGAGGATCCTCTCTACAGAAAGCGCACTCTGTGTTTTTGCGAGTGTGTGTGCGCGTCAGGATGCGTTGTCTGGGTGTGTTGCTGTCTAGCCGGGTCCCCTTAGGCGTACCCTGAGTGTGCGCACCGCTTTCGGGCGCTTGTGCGCAGAGCTGGGAGCTGGCGCTACTCTGTTGTAGCTTTTAAGGAGTTTACAGTGTAGTAGGAGACAGACCACCCATCTGGGGACTGGGAGGGTCATTTAAGTAGACTGATAGCCAGGAAAGTGTCTATCGGGAGGGGCCGCTTGAATGGGTGGGAATTAACCGCGTGGAGAGAAGGGAGTGAAAGTCTAAACAGTGTTCCCCGCGGAGCGTAAAGAATGGGTGAAACTACTTGTGAAGACGAGAGCTGTATATGTGGGAGATGTGAGGAGAAAAGACTGGAAGGAAAGGTCAGGCGGGCCACAAGGCGAGTGCCTTGTGAGGGTCAGAGTGCCTAGCTGAGTTGGATTCCTTTTTGCAGGAGGGAGCCATTTAAATCTTTTGGGGCAGAAAGTAAAGGGCTGAGAGCTATGCTGTATTCTTATATCTGGGTAAAGGGTTGAATGAAAGGACAGTGTTTGGAAAGAGGACCTTGTTTCCCTTTCATCAGTTTTCCACTAGTCAAATCTCATCACAATTCATCTTACCTAAAATCCTTCAGTGGCTTTCTATGGGTTCTTTAGGAAAAGTGTTCAAATTACTGTACCTTAGAAAGCCATGATCTGGCCTCTGCCTTTCGTTTTGTTCTCTTTTTAGGCTCTCACCTCAAATCTGTTAGTCAAACTGAACTTCTTAAACCCTTTGCAAATGCCTTTTCTGCCACCGGAAGCATTCTTCCCTCCCCCCCACCCCTTCTAGCTTTATTCATACATTAGCTCTCAGCTTAAACATTTTAGAGGCGATTAGAGGAATGTAGTGGCCTTTTCTTACTTTGTAGAGTAAGGTATTTCCATGACACTGAATTTACATTCTTTCTTACTCGTTTATTGTAATTGCATATTTAATTGTGGTCTGACAGACCCTAAGCTCTGTGAGGGTGCAGCCTGGTGTACTTTCTTGCTGTATCTCCTGCCTGGCTCTTGGCAGGTGCTTTCAAAAGATTTGTTGAAATAATGGGTAATAAAATGAGCAAATGGGTGAAAGGAAGTTCAATTAGGAGAAATGAGAGCTTGGACAAAAACTAGTGGTAGAAATGAAGAGGGGACAAGGGAGATTCAGGGAAAGAATGAATAGATTCTGGTATATGATTGGCTGTGAAACCAGAAGGAACAGAAGATGGTGCTAAGGTTTTAAACTGGAGCAACTAGAAGGATGGTAATTCTGTAAGTTCAGACATTAACCGAGTACGCCAATTATATATCCAGAACTAGAGGTTGGCGGGGAGGGAGGAGCATGAATGATAAGCTGAATTTTGAGTACACGGTATGTGAAATATTTGGAAGATGTGCGCAGAAAGCAGTTGGAAATGAGGTGTGCTGAGGAAAGGTGTGGATCCTTGATTTGGGGCTCATTTTCACAGTGTGCTGGTTTGCCCAGTGCATTTGTAGCTTGCTTAAGGGTGTGGGTGAGACCACTGAGGGAAGATGTGAACTGCCTATTGGTGATCTAGAAAGCAAGCTCCATGAGAATTGGCACCATATTAGACCTGTTTACTATTTTATCGCAAGTATCATGCAAAAATAATTATTGCATGAAGAGAGAGGATGTCCAATGGAAAGACGGGAGGATTGGGATAGAACTGGGTAAAGCTTCTTGGTTATGTGGTATCTGGGGAAGTGCCAACAGAGCCTGCAAAGAAAAGCAGAGATGAACAGGAGAGAAACCAGGAGAGAGGCCCATGGAAGCCAAGGAAGGGGAGGGCTTCCAGGAGTGGGTGTGTGTAGAGTTGGAAAGGGCTTAAAAGGTGAGAAGACACCAATAATTTTATCTGTTAGGAAGCTAATGATGTTTTAGGTTTTCTGGGCTGTGCTGATTCTGTACTCCTTAGTACTATAAACCATCTGAATACCTCAACGGTCTCACATTTCAGCCTGTAAACTGTAGCTCCCGTATGAAATCTGATTTCTCTTAGGAGCACAAAAATTTCTCTGTCAGACCTTAAAGTCTGTTCCTGGGTTAAGAAAAATATGGCCGTCCTTATGGTGATGTTCAAGAGAACACTTTTCAGTGCAGAGGTGGTTCCTGTGTTAAAAAAGTTTTATGTGTAGCTGGGGGTTAGTAAATAAAAGTGCCAAAATATGCCTCTCATTCCTGAAGTTTGTTGGTGGAGGGAAGTCCATAGGTGGAATAGCAGCTTTGTTTTGCCTTTGTGATCTTAGCACACACAGTCTGAATTTCGAGTTGGCCAGTATAGTAGTCTCCTGTGATGTGTAACAAATTACCACAAACTTAGTGACTTAAAACAATACTTATTTATTATCTCACAGTTTCTGTGAGGCAGGAGTTTGGACAGGGTTCTCTGCTTTGGGTCTCACAAAGTTGTGATTAAGGTGTTGGTGGTCTGCATTCTCATCTGGAACCCAGCTTGGGGAAATTTTTCCTTGAGGCTCACCTCACTTAGGTTGCTGGCAGAATTTATTTCCCTGTGTATGTATGTCTGGGGGCAGGAGGGAGGGGGGATGTCTTTGTACTGACTTTCTGCTGGGGCCTGCCCACAGTTGTCTGAGTTCCTTGCCATTTGGCCTCTCCCCCACTTTTTAAGTAGGCTCCATGCCAAGTGTGGAGCCCAAGGTGGGACTTGAACTCATGAGCTTGAGGTCAAGACCTGAGCTGCAATCAAGAGTCAGATACTCAACCAACTGAGCCATCCAGGCATCCCGCCCCCCCCCCCCCAATATGGCCCTATTTACAGACAGTCACCGTGACAATTGGCTTCTGCAAGACCAGCAGGAGAGACTCTTGGTCTACTCTCCTAAGACACTTAACATAACATAATGTAATCACAGGAAGGACATCTCACATTTGTCTTGTTTCATTGGATAAAACAACTCACAGTGGGGGGAAAAAACCCAAATAAGTCATGGATCCTGCCCAAACTCAAGGGTAATGGATTATACAATGGCATGATTCATTGTGGGTCATCACAGCCAGCTTTGCTAGGCTAATTGAAGTGGAAAGAAAAGATAACAGTTGTATACTGTCTCAGTTCATTCAGACGTCCATAACAAAATACCAGAGACTAGGTAGCTTATAAATGAGAATTTTTTCCTCATATTTCTGGAGGCTGTGAAGTCTAGTATCAGGGCTCCAGCATGGTCATGTTCTGGTAAGGGTCCTCTTCCTGGTTCGTAGCCTTGTGGTGTCCTCACATGGTGACAAGGGTTAGAGATCTCTCCGGACCCTCTTTTATGACAGCACTAGCCCCATTCATGAGGGCTCTGTCTCCCAAAGACCCCACTTTCCAAAGGCTCCACCTCCTAATTCCATCACTTTCGGGGGTTAGGATTTAACATGAATTTTGGGGGGACACATTCAGACCATAGCATATGCCTTCATTTCACCACTGTTTTTGTCAGTGAATATGGGGGTTTTTTGGACATAACATTTTCTTATGCGAAAATTGGTAACTGTTGACATTTCCACAAATAGTGCTCACACATGTGATCATTTGTTCATACTCATTTCCTTATCTCTTTGCTTAAGAAAAGTTCTGTTTGGATACATTATATTTATCATCGGAAGTCACCATTAGTATACAAATAGCTATGATTTAAAAAATACTGCTTTTCCTAAATTTCTGACATTGTGATGTTGAGAGCCTCATGAATGAAACAAACAAGTACCTGGGCCATTTGAGTGCTCATACATTTTTGCATACTTCAGATTCATGCTCCGTTTTTCACATTTGAGGCTCGTAGAATTTCAGCCCCTGAATAAGTATAGGATTTTAAATAATATAAATTGAGATGAATTATCTTAAGAGCAACCTGTGATCATTTTAGAGAATTTGGAAAATATAGAACCAATCAGAGATAACTCAGTGTTGGTACCATTTTCTAGGAAGTTATTACATTTGGGCCTGGTGTTGAACATCCCCTCCCAGCTGTGCATTATTTGTGACTTTGAACAATATAATATTGTCTCTCTAAGCCCCATTTTTGTCATTTGGGAAATGGTTAATAGTTGCCACTGACATCATCATCATTAATCCTACATAGAACTTTGTATGTGCTAGACAGGGGATCTAAGCACCTTATGTATTTAATTCCATTTTTCAGTTACTGGCAAAGTTGGGGTGTGTACCCAGACAGTCTGGTTTCAGACTGTACTCTTTTAAATTTTTTTTTTTTAAATGTTTTTATTTATTTCCAGGAGAGAGAGACAGCGTGAGCAGGGGAGGGTCAGAGAGAGAGGGAGTCACAGACTCTGAAACAGGCTCCAGGCTCTGAGCTGGCAGTCAGCACAGAGCCCGACGCGGGGCTCGAACCCACGAACCGCGAGATCATGACCTAAGCGAAAGTCGGACGCTTAACCGACTAAGCCACCCAGGCGCCCCTAGTTTCAGACTGTACTCTTAACCACTGTGCTGTATTGTCTCTCAAGAAAGTATGTGTCTCTTAGGGTTGTGGGATTAAATGTGAAGTGCTTAGCATAAGTAAGTACTTATTAATAAGGTATATTAATCAAAAATATTATACATATATCCCATTATACTGTATTATATGCAATGGAATATTACTTGGTGATGAGAAAGACTGAAATCTTGCCATTTGCAACAACATGGATGGAACTAGAGTGTATTATGATAGGCGAAATAAGTCAATCAGAAAGACAAGTCCCATATGATTTCACTCCTCTGTGAAATTTAAGAAACACAACAGATGAACATAGGGGAAGGGAAGGCAAAACAAGATGAAAACAGACAGGGAGGGAAACCATAAGAGACTTCTTTTTTTTTTTTTTTTTTAAATGTTTTTATTTATTTCCAGGAGAGAGAGAGAGCGTGAGCAGGGGAGGGTCAGAGAGAGAGGGAGTCACAGACTGAAACAGGCTCCAGGCTCTGAGCTGGCAGTCAGCACAGAGCCGATGCGGGGCTCGAACCCACGAACCGCGAGATCATGACCCAGCGAAAGTCGGACGCTTAACCGACTAAGCCACGCAGGCGCCCCAAGAGACTTCTTAAATACAGAGAACAAACAGGGTTGCTGGAGGGGAGGTGGGGGGATGGGCTAAATGGGTGATGGGCATTAAAGAGGGCACTTGTTGGGATAGGCACTGGGTGTTGTAGGTATGTTATGAATCAATGGGTTCTGTTCCTAAAACCAGTACTATACTGTATGTTAACTAACTTGAATTTAAATAAATGAAAAAAAAATCTTACAACTAAATAACTGATTCAGTAAGTTGTGACACACATGACATAGCTTTTTTAAATGTTGGAAAAACTCAATGAAGCAATACAGCATTTCAGAATAGAAAGTATATGATCAGTCTTGTTTTTAAATAAAATGGTTTAAGTTAAAAAAAAGTAAAAAAATAAGGTATGTATATTAACATCATTAAGAATATACTATACATGCAGTTCTGTGTTGCACTTTTTACAACTAATTTTATTGATTTTCTTGTATCATTGAACATTTTTATTAATATAATTTTAATTGATGTATAATTCAGCAAACATCTGACATTTTATGATTCTCCTTTATTTCTGCAGAGTAAATTGAAGATCTAAAATGATTAAGGAGAAAGTACATTAGAAACCTTTTTTGAGGGGTGCCTGGGTGGCTCAGTCGGTTAAGTATCTGACTTCGGATCAGGTCAGGATCTCGTGGTTTGTGAGTTCTAGCTCTGCATTGGGTTCTGTGTTGAAAGCTCAGAGCCTGGAGCCTGCTTCAGATTCCCTCTCTCTCTCTCTCTCTCTCTCTCTCTCTCTCTCTCTCTCCACCCCCCCACAACTTCCCTGTTTACACTGTCTCTGTTTCTCTCTCAAAAATAAATAATAAATATTAAAAAAAGAAACAATTTTTGAATAACTTAAAATTTTTCATGTCTTTTTTAATAATAGCTTTATTAAGATATAACTGCCATACCATAAAATTTAGCCCTTAAAAGTGTAAGTTCAGAGCTTTTAAATGTGTTTGCAGAGTTGTGCATCCATTACCACTGAGTCATTCCAGAACATTTTCATCACCTTCTCCATTCCTTCTTCTGTCCAGACCCTGCCAATGAATTGTCTATTTTGTATCTCCAGGGATTGGCCTATTCTGGACGTAGTATGTAAATAGAATCATACAGTGTATGGCCTTTGGTGTCTGGCTTCTTTCTCTTAGCATAATATTCTCAAGGTTCATTCATGTAGCATATATCAGTACTTCATTCCTTACATTGCTGAGTAATCTTCCAGTGTATGGGATATGTCATATTTTACTTATCCATTCACCAGCTGTAGACATTTGGGATATTTCCACTTTCTGTCTACTAAGATTATAATTCTGTTATGAACATTTATATATATTTTTTTAATTGACATAAGTTTTCAATTCTTGGGGATATACCTGGGACTAGAATTGTGGTAACTGTGTTTAACTTTTTCAGAAACTACTAAACTTTTCTGAAGTAGTCATGCCATTTTACATTCCCAGTAACAATATATGAGTATTCCAAGTTCTCTACATTCTTGCCATTACTTGTTATTTCCATCTTTTTGATTATAACCACTCTAGTGGGTGTCAGGTGGTATGTCATTGTGGTTGTGATTTGCATTTCCCTAACGCCTAATGATGATCATTTTCTCATGTACTTACTGGCCATCTGTAATATCTTCTTGGGAAAATGTTTCCCTTAGTTATTTAAAAATTGGAGTATTTGTGTTTTTATTGTTGAGTTGTAAGGTTTTAAAAAAATATATTTTGGATCCAAGTTCTTTATCAGATATGATTTGCAAATATTTTCTTCCATTCTGTTGGTTGTCATTTCATTTTCTTTCTTTTTCTTTTAATGTTTATTTTTTTGAGAGAGAGAGAGAGAGCATGAGCAGGAGAGGGGCAGAGAGAGGGAGAGAGAGACTCTGAAGTAGGCTTCATACTGTCAGTGCAAAGCCTGATGTGGGCTTAAATCCACAAACCACAAGATCATGACTGGAGCCAAAGTCAGATGCTCAACTGACAGCCACCCAGGCACCCCATTATTTCAGTTTCTTGATGGTGTCTTTAGTAGCACAAAAGTTTTAAATTTTGATGGAATCCACTTTATATTTTCTTTAGTTTCTTTAGTGTTTTTTACTTAATGTTATATCTAAGAAACTATTGCTTAACCCCAGGTTCATGAAGATTTATGCTTATGTTTTCTATTGGGAGTTTTGCACTTTTAGCTCTTACATTGAAGTTGGTGATTTATTTTAAGTTAATTTGTATTCATGTTGTGAGGTAGAGATCTAAATTCATTCTTTTTTGCATGGATAACCAGTTGTTCCAGCACCATTTATTGAAAAGACTGCTCTTTCCCTATTGAATTATTTCTCAGCACCTCTGTTGAAAATACACTGATTATTAAATGTAAAGTTTTGTTCTGGACTTTTAGTTCTATTCCATATTTTTAAAATGGTATTTATGGTTCGGCCACTGACTGTGTGACCTTCACAGTTGGTTAACTATTTGTCCCTTAGCTGTAAAATGAGTGATAAATATTAAGTACTTAATGGAACTATTGTTAGGATTAGAGGAAATACTGTGTGGGAAGAGCGTACTTGGAACAGTACCTTGTAGAAAGCACGCACACAATACATGTTAGCTAATGCCATCATTATCACCATCTTCACTGTCCACCTCATTCATCAGCACTATCACTATGATACATCTTAAAGGTTATTCCCTAACTTGTAAAAGCCAGGCTTCTCTCTTTTGGTGGATTGTAAAACCTGAATGTTTGAAGAGTGAATATGATTGATAAGACAGAATGCAAAGAGGACTAGGGAGAAGCCTATGAAAATATTTGCATTTAGGTGTTTTTATTATAGTCAACTAAATTTTTTAAAATGTACATAAGGAAAATACTACAGTCTTGTTTTAGGATAATTTGGAGTAAGGATGTCAGCTGCAAAGTTCTGTAATGAGTTAGCTGTATAATGAAGTTCTGGAATAGGAATCATGTAGACGTGTTGCTTGTTAAAAGTCGCTTGTTAAAAGTTGCATATACATATTGTAAAGTCCTAGGATACAGAGACTATGAGTCTTTTTCGAATTTTGTATGCTTAGTCCAGTGCCCTTAGCATTGCTATTTTAAGAGTGCTAAGCAAATGTTGGCAATTTCCAAATGCTAGTTTAGTATCAATAATCACCCCACTTAGTATTATGTGGAAATATACTAAAAATGATTTAACTCATTTGTTCTCTAAACTTTAGCCACCTTTATTTTAGGTAAACTTACGCATCTGGTAGTGGTTTTGAATGTGAGAATGCTTAACAAAGAACTCCAACTCTGCCTTTTTCCTTTTTCCTTTAGATTGTTAGCATGATGACTGACATTTTCTCTATTAATTGTGAAGTTTAACTGATGACACAGCTTGTGACTACTGTCGTAGCTCTGTGCTTTAGGTCATAATTTGTATTCCTGGAATTCTTTGTTAAGCAAATACACATAAGTTATTAACTTGAAACCTGTTTTATTGTAGTTACCAATACAGCTTTCTAATTATGAAGTAAAAGAACCAAGTATTTTTGGTAGACTGTTCTTTTATAATGCTTAAATTTTTCTTCTGACACTTTAAAGTTTATTTTCTTAAGATGTATTTGTCCCCATCTGGTGATACGTAATTACCACTTTTTCTTACATTTTAAAAATGTGGTATGATTATTACTTCTAGATGTCACTTGTCAGAGTGAACCGTTATGGTCCCCGGGGAGGAGGAAGGAAAGCGCTGAAAGTAAAGAAGAAGAAAACGCCAGTGAAGCAAGAATGGGATGTAAGTCTAAGCGGGATCATAAACCTGTAAGATTGCTTCAGAGGAATAGATATGATGACATGGCCCTAGTCACGCATGACAGTGCTTTAAATGTAATGGGGTTGAATGGGTTTCTGGGCATGTTTAAAAGCAGTATCCTTTGAGGGATTTTTAGAGAATACACATGTTAGGGTCCTAACCTCTCCCTCCTTTCAAGAGAGAATCTTAAGAGGGTGGGGAGTATGTTTTTAAAAGTCTCCCCTCCCGCACTTGGAAATCTCACGGCTTTAAGGCAACTGTAGCTAACCTTTGTTGTTGAAGTCTGAATTTTTTTGGTACTTAAAAGAATTTTTTTTAAATGTTTGTTAATTTTTGAGAGAGAGAGACAGAGTGTGAGCAGGACAAGGGCAAAGGGAGAGGGAGACACAGAATCCGAAACAGGCTCTGAGCTGTCAGCACAGAGCCTAACACGGGGCTCAAACTCACAGACTGTGACATCTTGACCTGAAATGAAGTCAGACACTTAACCAACTGAGCCACCCAGGCACCCCTAAATTCTTTTTTTTTTTTTTTTAAGTTTATTTTCATTTTGAGAGCGAGTGAGCATACAGCATGAACGAGGGAGGGGGAGAGAGAGAGAGGGAGGGAGAGAGAGAACCATAAGTAGGCTCTTCGCTGTCAGCACAGAGCCTGACTCTTGGGCTTGAACCCATGAACCTTGAGATCGTGATCCGAGCCAAAACCAGGAATCAGACACTCAACTGACTGAGCTGCCCAGGCACCCCTATCTTGTACTTTTCTAAATTAGTATGAAGGGAATAGCAATTTTAGTATATAGAACCCTGGAGTTAAATATAAACTATGGCCAAAAAGTCAAGTCTTTGAATATACTCATCTTCTAATATAAGCCATTTCACCAGACCCATTTCTCTCTATTTCTGTTAAAAGTATAGCTCTAATTTGTTTTATTTCCTGCCTTACCACGTCTGTATAACAAAATGGCTGAAGTCATTTCAGAAAGGGCGAAATGGTAGGGCAGCTACTTAAAGTTGTGTAGGCTATGCATTGCTCAGTTCCAAGGGGGTACTGTTTACGTGCACCCCGATAATAATGGGAGTTCCTGGAGTTGTGCCAATGTGGTAGACCTGCCATATAGGTTTAGTACCTTTTTACATAGTGACTATTTTCACATTTTGTGAAATTATACAGTCCCCTCAAACTTTATCCGTTATTATATGTGACATATTCTATGCTTAAGATGTTTGCATGGATACAGATTTAACCTGTCTGTCGTGATCACAGTTTATCTTTCAGGAATGTTGAGAAGTTTCCCATTCTGAATGCAGTTTGAAAACTACAATTTTAGTTAAATTTACTCATTTTGAATTTTATACTACCCTAGTGGAATGTATGCCTGCTTGATAAATACTGCTTATTTTCTGTAAGACATCTAAAAATAGCCTGTTATTTTTTAACAAGACAACTAGCAATTAATCCATATTAATATTTAACTTGATACTGGTGGGTAGACAGAAGTTCATTTTAGTCCCAGGAGTTTGAATCTGTTTTCAGCCATTAAAATCCAGTATGTACTCATACCTAACCACACATAAATGAAGAATAAAACGTCATAGGTGTAACATAACTTTCTGGAGAATGAGAAAAAATATGGCAAGAAGTTTGAATAATAATTTTTAATTTAATATTTTAATTTAAATAAACACATTTATATATTATGTAAAAATATAATTTTATTTCTGTTTATTTTGAGAGAGAGTATGAGCAGGAGAGAGGGCAAAGGGAGAAAGAGAGAATCTTAAGCAGAGTTTTTGCTCAGCATGGAGCCTGATGTGGGGCTATGCAGGGCTTGATCCTGTGACCTTGGGAGCATGACCTGAGCCGAAACCAGGAGTCAGAAAGAAGCTCCACCAACTGAGCCACCCAGGTGCCCTTATTTTCAGTTTAAAATAGCAGTTTTATCTTGCTAAAATGAGATGATCAGACAAATCCCTGAACTCTTCAAAGAAAGGTTTCTTGGAGGTTAGCTTGCTTAGTTAAGTACATAATCTTTTAATTGAGGCCCATCTGGCATATAGGAGGAAAAAAGGCACAGAAGGTTTATACTAAGAAAAGGAGATTTTTGAGGAGCACCTGACTGGCACAGTCAGTAGAACATTCAACTGTTGATCTCAGGGTTGTGCATTTGAGCTCCACATTGAGCATAAGAATTACTTTAAAAAAAAAAAAAAAAGTTAAAAAATAAGAAAAGAAGGTTTTTTTAAAAAAGGAAAATGAATTTATCAAAAATAAACTAAAACTGATTTTAAATGTTTTTTTCACCTATTCTAAAGAAAATTTTTCCTACAAGAAAATTACCCAAAGAAAGTGAATAAACATTGAAATCCTATTTTTTAAAAACTCGAATGTATACTAATATTTTGCAAGAAATCTTTTTTTTTAAAGAAAGGTCCTCTTTTTTTTTTTTTTTCAGAATACTGTGAATGATCTAACAGTTCATCGGGCAACTCCTGAGGACCTGGTAAGTTTAATATCAAAAGTTAAGATTTAATTCAATGTTTTATTTAGTAGTTAGTCTCTGACCCTCAGAATAGAAACCAGAGGCATTTCCTGGAAGTTCTTTAGTTTTATTTAATCTTATGTCTATATAAATTGAAAAAAAAATCTGTACTTCCTGAATTTACATAGCAATGTCACTTAGCGTATATTAAAATTTTATTAGATAAGTTTGGTTTATAGTTCAAATCTCTCTGGTCAGTATTGCCCAGAGAGACACATCATAGATATCTCTAGCTTTATTTATTATTACTTCTCTATACAAACATACTGGTCTAGTCAGTATACTGATTTATTCCTTGAATACGCCATCTACATTTCCACATTTGAGTCTCAATTGATGCTGTTTTCTTTACTTTGAACAGTTTGTCTACTTTTTTGTCTGCATGTCCAAATCTTACTTTGGTTTCTTATCCTAGTTCAAGTCTTACTTTTAAAAAGGTTTCTACTGTAGATTTTTTAAAAAGCTCCTTTATTACAATACAATTCACATACCATAAAATCCACCATTTTAAAGTATACAATCCATTGGTTTTCAGTGTATTCATAGAGTTATAGAACTATCATCATTTTCCAATTTTAGGACATTTTCATCACTCCCTAAAAGAAGCTGTGTACCCATTAACGGTCACTCTCTATGCCCCCCCCCCCCTTTCTTCCAGTCCCTGTCAATACCTAACCTACTTTATGTCTCTATGGATTTGCCTATTCTGGACATTTCATATAAATGGAATACAGTGTGTTTCCTTTTGTGTCTAGCATAACATTTTAAAAGCTCATCCATGTTGTAGTATGTATCAGTTCTTCATTCTTTATATTCCTGAATATTATTACATCGTATGAATATACCATATTTTATTTATCTGTTTGTCCACTTTTGGACATTTGGGTTATTTTCACTTTTTGACTGTTATGAATAATGCTGCTGTGAACATTCATGTACAAGTTTCGTGTGAACATATGTTCTCAGTACTCATGTATACCTGGGAGTAGAATTGCTGTGTCATATGGTACCTGTATAGTTAGCTTTCTGAAGAGCTAACAGTTTTTCACAATGGCTGCACTATTTACATTCTTATCATGCATGAGGGTTCCAATGTTTCCATATCCTTTGCCAACACTTGTTATTATCATATTTTTGGTTTTAGTTTTCCTGGTGGGTATAAAGTAGAATCTCATTGTGGTTTAGATTTGCCTTAATGACTCATGATGTTAAGCATCCTTTTGTGTGCATATTGGCTGTTTGTATTATCTTCTTTGGGGAAATGTCTATTCAGATTCCTTAGCTAGTTAAAAATTGGATTACTTTTGTTTTTATTTTTGAGTTGTAAGAATTCTTTACACATTCTGGATCCAAGTTCCTTATAAGATATATGATTTGCAAATATTTTCTCCCATTCTATTGGTTTTCTTTTCATTTTCTTGATGCGTATTTTTGAAGTAGAAAAGTAATTAAATAATTAAAAGATTTTTAAAAAATTTTATTATTTTTTTAATGTTTATTTATTTTGAGACAAAGAGAGACAGAGCATGAGCAGGGGAGGGGCAGAGGGAGAGGGAGACACAGAATCCGAAGCAGGCTCCAGGCACTGAGCTGTCAGCACAAAGCCCAACGTGGGGCTCAGATTGACAAACTGTGAGATCATGACATGACCCGAAGTTGGATGCTTAACTGACTGAGCCACCCAGGTGCCCCTAAGTTTTAGCTTTTGATGAACTCATTTATCCATCTTTTCTTTTGTCACCTGTGCTGTTAGTGTCATATCTAAGAAACGATTATCTGACCCAAGATCCATAAAAATTTGCTTCTATGTTTCCTTTGAAGAGTTTTACAATTTTAGTTCTTATGTTTAGGTCGTTGATCCATTTTGAATTAATTTTTGTATATAGTGTGAGATAGGGGTCCAACTTCATTCTTTCCTAAATGGATACCCTGTTGTCCTATGTACCATTTGTTAAAAAGACTGTCCTTTCTGCATTGAATTATCTTGACACCCTTGTTGAAAATCAATTGTCTGTAAACATAAGGGCTTGGTTTGGACTCTCCGTTTTATTACACCGAACTGTATGTCTATCTTTATGCCTCACCACATTGTCTTGATTATTATATCTTTGTTCTAAGTGTGAAGTTTTTTGAAGCTGCCCCAACCATTGTTATCTCCTCTGAACTGTGGTTGTACATACTATATGAGGCATTGAGTATGTGCCATCTAATCCATATCATTTATCTTTACATGTACATTTGGCCCTTGAACAGTGTAGGGGCTAAGGGTACCAACCCCCTGCACAGTCAAAAATCCATGTATCAGTTTTGACTTCCCCAAAACCTAACTACTATTGACAGGAAGCCTTACTGATAACATAAACAGCTGATTAACTTGTATATTGTATGTAATATGTATTATATACTGTATTCTTACAATTAAAAGAAGCTAGAGAAAAATGTTATTAAGAAAATCATAAGGCTCGGGGCGCCTGGGTGGCTTAGTCGGTTAAGCGTCCGACTTTCGCTTAGGTCATGATCTCGCGGTTCGTGGGTTCGGGCCCCACGTTGGGCTCTGTGCTGACTGCCAACTCGGAGCCTGGAACCTGTTTCAGTCTGTGACTCCCTGTCTCTCTGACCCTCCCCTGCTCACGCTGTCTCTCTCTCTCTCCTAGAAATAAATAAAATAAAAAACATTAAAAAAAAATCATAAGGAAGGAAGAGAAATTACATTTATAGTTCTGTACTGTGTTTATTGAAAAAAGTCCATGTATAAGTAGATCCACGTAGTTCAAACCCTTGTCATTCAAGGGTCAGCTGTATGTGTCCAGTCCCCCTGGGCAGATTGTTAATGCTTTTGAGGGATAGGGGCTCCCTCTTAAATGTCTTTGTGGACCTAGGAATCTTAATTCTAGTAGATACTCATTAAATATTTGCTGAGGATAATAATGATCCCCTACTGACTTAAATTTTTTTGTTATGAAAACTTTCAAATTTATGTGAAAGTGGAGACAAAAGTATTAAGATCACCCATACAGTGTTCACCCAGACATAATAGTGATTAAAATTTTGCCATATTTGCTTCATTTTTCATACCCTTTTCTTCCTTCACTGTAGCATTTTAAAGCAGACCCCAAACAACATGTCATTTGTGCCAACATACTCAGTTTGTACTTTAACAAATGCAGACAGTTTTTTATATAACCACAATGCTGTTCTCATACCTAACAAAAGGAACAATAATTTTTGGTATTGCCTAATTCCCAGTCCATATTAATATTTCCCCAGTTGTCTCAAATGTCATCTTCATTTGTTTTTTGTCTTCAGAATCTTTACACAGTATTTGGTTGTTGCAGTACATTTTATCAGGTGCCATATGGGTCATGTTCTTCTTCATAGTTCTGAATACTAGAGTGCTTGTGAAGCCAATATCTTCTGTTCCTTACTCTGCGAACTCCTCTTCTCTGACTCTTAAGTTGTTCAAATCTCTACTTCTGCTTTCTTGGAATTCTGCATCTCCAGTGACCCACTTCCACATGCAACCTTTGCAGGGCTCTGAAAAATAGTGCATTGTTAGTTTTTGGTAGTGATGTGAGTTTTATGAAATGGGTGTGCCTTTGCCAAAGATGACTTGGTAGGCTTTGTGCCTTTTACTTTATGCTTAGTCAGTGTGTGTATAGTTGTGTGTATATATGAAATTGTACAGGTACACACATATATAATTGAAAAGTGTAAGAAAACACAGTTTTTAATTTTATTATATGTGATATACTGTTAATATTTTCTTTTTTTTTTTTAATGTTTTATTTATTTCTAGGAGACAGAGAGAGAGACAGCGTGAGCAGGGGGAGGGTCAGAGAGAGAGGGAGTCACAGACTGAAACAGGCTCCAGGCTCTGAGCTGGCAGTCAGCACAGAGCCCGACGCGGGGCTCGAACCCACGAACCGTGAGATTATGACCTAAGCGAAAGTCGGACGCTTAACCAACTAAGCCACCCAGGCGCCCCAATATTTTCTATTCTATATTCTATTTCAGAAATGTTGGTTTGACCCACAAATTGATTTTACCACCCATTAAACGAGTCCTAGCCTGCAGTTTGAAAAATAGCAGTTTATTGAATAGTCTTGTACAAAGGAAGCAGAGATTGATTTTTTTTCATTTTGTGTTTTTGCTAGGTCTATTAGTTATAGAGATTTCTATTTTTTAATCACTTTTGAAAATGTAGAAGACTATATATCATATGTTTGCACATATAGGAGGATTAGGAGGAACTTGACGGAGGAACAAGGGGGAGAAGAAGGGCGGAAATGGTGGGGGTAAGGGAGAGAGGCAAACCATGAGAGACTCTTGAATGCTGACAAAAACTGAGGACTGATGGATGTGGGGGGGTTGTTGGATGGGCATGGAGGAGGGCACTTTGGGGATGAGCACTGAGTGTTATGTGGAAACTAATTTGACAATAAACTATTCTTAAAAAAAAAATAAAAAGAAAAAAGAAAATGTAGAAGACTATGAAAATTTTGGTGTGAACATGAATAAATATATGCGTGCTATACCAGAAAAATATTTTTAAAAGATGAGTTCGATTAGGTGGTCCCACCATCTGAATAGGCATCTTTGTTCCTGAAACATTATATTTTTTTCTTCTCTACAGATACGTCGTCATGAAATACACAAATCAAAGAATAGAGCATTAGTACACTGGGAACTGCAAGAAAAAGCTTTGAAGAGAAAATGGAAGAAGCAGAAGCCAGAAATTTCTCCTCTTGAGAGAAGGAAATTGTCTATCATGAAGGAGGTAACGCTAAGCTGCATTATCTTTAGTGTTAGAGAAAAAAGTGATAAATGGGGTTCTCTTTCCCGCCAAATTTAATTCACTTGGAGAGGGTCTAGGAAGTGATTGCGTCCTTCTACAGTGATCTACGCAAGGGCTTTGAAAAAAGCAGCAGTGACGATTAGACTAGTTTGGAGGTTTGAATTCCTGCACTGCAAGTTATTGTCCGTGTGACCTGCCTGATTGTGTTGTTTCAAGATTTCAGTGATTTGTATTAATAAAGTGATTAGTACAGTCCTTGGCACATAATTAGTGTCATATATAATTATTTTTCTCAGTTCGCACAAGTAATGTTAGATTGTTTGATTGCTTTGCAAAAAAAAAAAATGTATGCTTATCCAAGTTACTTAGTAAGCCACTTGTCTCTGGCTTAATCTTTTGACAAATGTAGGGTATTTGGATGAGTAATCAGATGTGTAGGAATAAGCAATATGGAAAATAAGAGGAAACCACAGTAAAAAACCTTTTATTTGGGATGATATCATTGTAATCATTGTAAAAGAAATAATGCTTTGTAGTGTTGCTTCTTGTTCATTTTTGAAGCTTATGGCCCTTGGCTGTCTGGGTAACCTTTCACTGCAGCTTTAAATCACTCTGTCTTTTGAGGACTCCATTAGGCTTCTTAGTGAAATGTAAGTCTTGATCTTATATATCATCAGGAAGAATTCTAGCTCCCAAATCAATGTTTACATGAACTTGTAAAAAGAACAGTGGATTGAGGGAATATAGTTCTTTATAGATAAGCATCTTTTGGTGATCTTGGACCAGTCATGCAGATTTCAAATTTATGTGGTAATTCTTAGTGACCAGGAAAAAAGGCAGGCCCTTTGAGGTGGCTCTGGGCTTTGGTGTCCCATTTCTCGTGGCTTCTGCTCAGGTCCTGAATTGCTTATACAAGGAATGGATGTGGTAGAAGTAGGGATCAGAGGAAGAGTGGTGAGAGAGGGTGAGTGAGGTCTCTCTGCCTCTCCTCCAGGTTCGTTCCTCAGGCTCTGGTGTCATGGTTCTCAACACTGGCTGCACAGGAGATCAGTCAGGGTTGAGAACTTCCATTAAAAAATCACTACATTTGGACCAAGATGTAGCTATACAAGGGCATTCTGATTTAGTGGACCTGTGATATAGGTATTTTTTTTTTTTTTTAAATGTTTTATTTATTTCTAGGAGAGAGAGAGAGACAGCGTGAGCAGGGGAGGGTCAGAGAGAGAGGGAGTCACAGACTCTGAACTGGCTCCAGGCTCTGAGCTGGCAGTCAGCACAGAGCCCGACGCGGGGCTCGAACCCACGAACCGCGAGATCATGACCTAAGCGAAAGTCGGACGCTTAACCGACTAAGCCACCCAGGCGCCCCGATATAGGTATTTTTTAAGACAGTTTCAATGTAATTTTAATATGTTACCAGGGTTCAGAACCTTTGTTGTTAGTAGGATTCAGCTATTTCCATTTAACAATATATTTTGGAGGTTATTCCATGTCGGTATTTAGAAATCTACCTTTTCTTTCTTTTTTTTTTTTTCCACAAGATAATATACAGATGTACCACAATTTATCTATCTACTACTTTATTGGTGGACATTTAGGAAGTGTACTGGAGTAAAGCTTAGGCTTCTGGAAGAAAAATGACCCCAAAATATAGTGGTTTAAACAAAATAGGAATCTATTTCTCTCTATAAAACAGTTCAGAGGTAAATAGTGGTTGTTTGGGGCTCTGGAGCCCTTTATTCCAGGGCTTCTATCTCTGAGGAGAGAAAGGCTGTTCCAGCTTCCTTCAGCTGTATTCCAGCCAGCATGAAAAGGGGAAGAGAATGCATGCTACTCCCTTTACATACCACCCAGAAATTCTGGCTTGTCTCCCATTGTCCAGAAATTCACATGAGCATTCTCACCTAGAATGATGATTAGGAAATCTAGCTATGTACTTGGCTAAAACTTGGGGATTCTGCTGTTGAAAGGAAAATAGAAAGAAAAGATACTGGTGGATAAGTAGCAGGTCTGTCACCTACATTTTATTACCTGCCTTGTCTCTATAAATAATACACTGACTATCCTTGAATGTTTTTAAGTACATGTAAAACTATATTTATAGGATAAATTCTTAAAAGTAGAATTGCTGAGTCAAAGGATATGTGTATCTGTTATTTCAGTGTTAAATTTGTAATGTCTCTGTTCAGGGATGTCACAGGATCAGAGGAAGAAGGCTCCTTGGGAATATTTGTGTAGGCCGTATCATTATGCATTAGGAGCTACCAGTCCATCCTCGAGGGCTGATCTTCTGGATTAGTAAAAATTAAGAGAAAAGCTCTTTGGCATTTGCTCTAGGATGGATGCATTCATGTCATGGGTATCAAGCAAATGAGGGTCCAGATTCAGAGAGAGGGAGACTTTGAAAAAGATTTTATAAGTTCTAAAAGTATAACTTCCCAAGCCTCTCTGCAATTTCCTATTTCAATCTGGTTTTTATTATCAGAGAACAAAAGTGCTCGGATGAGAAGTTTTTATAATGTTTCTGAAGGGACCTTGGCCAGTCCTTTGCAAATCCAGGATGTATACCACCATTCATAACTCTGGTCTTGTGCTCTGTGAACCCATCTGGGGAAGTAATGTATACAGATGGGCTTGCAGATATTGGCTTACCTGTCAAGAGGATGAGTTTTATCAGAGAGGAGCTGATAAGTAAATCTAGAGAGAGAAAGCCAATCTACTGATCTGATCTCTGGTCTTTCAAGCCATCTGCCCCTAGAAGGCTGGGCAGACCAGCGGAGTACAGCAGGGCAGCGGCTTTACTGAAGACCTTTTTAATTAATATCAGATCTTGATATAAAATTATTCCTCAGTAATCTGCTTCTGTCAGTTACATCTCTTTATTTTGATGGAAGGTCAGTGATTTTTTTTTTTAAATAGTAAACTCAAACTGCTATTAGGAAATATTCCATGTGTAATTTTTCTAGTTAAAATGATAGATTATGATGTTCCATTTATTCTTACCTACACCTTAATTGCATGTATTATATGTACTTGCAAAATCACCAACCAGGGACAGAAATTTGTTTCATGGGATAATATAATTTAAGTTGTAACAACATTGTCAAATATCTCTAGAAAACACATAGGTTTTCAGTGTGTCCACATCCTTATAACACCCTTTGGGTTTGGGGAAGGTGATGGTATCTTCATTTACATATTAGCAAACTAGGTTTAAAGAGGTTGGATTTTGCTTAGTACCCCTTGACTGGGCCTAGGATCCCAGTCTTCTGGTTCCCGATGTGCTCTCTGCCTTATACCATTCCAAAGCTTACTCTTTGTGGAAGGAACAAATTCAGACTTTATTCTCATCTACTGAGCTAGCCAACCTGGTTGGCCACAGCAGGAGAAGGGGAAATAGAATTTTATTCTTGTTATTTTCTCAATGTCCTCAAACAATAACTAAGGTTATATTATATACCTGTTTCCATGGGCTAGAGAGATTCTGGCAAGACCATTTGTTGCCAGATGCTTTATTGTTTTAAATCTGTGTTGGAAATTGGTTAGTTTCCAATTTTGTGACTCTTTTCAATTTAAGAATGCCATCTGGTGGTGGTGGCTTGAGTTGACTTGCCTGCATATCTGCTTGTAATTATGAAAGTTCAAGTTGAAAGTGCCTAATCAGAGGCACTACTGTTATTTTTTGAGTTCTCATCCCTCCAGGATAAAAATCCATCTTGTTAATAAATACAGAAGCATCACTTTTTTGTTTGATGCCCTAAAACTTAGCCCATATTCTCTAAGTTGTTGATCATGATCCAGCTTAGGGTTATGATATACAGTTTAAAGGTTGAAACACCTCTGAGTTTATGGCTCAGAGATTTATATCTTTTTTTTTTTAATGTTTTATTTATTTCTAGGAGAGAGAGAGACAGCGTGAGCAGGGGAGGGTCAGAGAGAGAGGGAGTCACAGACTCTGAAACAGGCTCCAGGCTCCGAGCTGGCAGTCAGCACAGAGCCCGACGCGGGGCTCGAACCCACAAACCGCGAGATCATGACCCAAGCGAAAGTCGGACGCTTAACTGACTAAGCCACCCAGGCGTCCCTCAGAGATTTATATCTTTAATCAGTGTTTGCAAACTGTGGATCACAACTTTTTAGTGGATTGTGAAATTGAGTTAGTATGTTGCAGCCATTATTTTAAAAAAATGAAATAGGAACTAAAAAGAAAGTTTCAGAGTGGTTCTCAAAGAGTAAATTTAAGTAAAACTTATATTTTGTTAGATATTTATATGTGTGCTGGGTCCCAATTTAATAATGTATTTCTTGGATGTGGCCAAGCGTATGAAATCTACTAATTCTTGTAATAGCCCCATCTACTGGTACTTAAGGATATTGTCACTGAAGGATTTTAGAAAGATAGACCTTTGGTTATTATGCTGTGTACCTTTGTATGGACTTTTCCTTTGTGATTTTATAAGTATACGTATATATATTTTTCTGAATAATATATTTATCATTAACACGTGTCTAGATTCTTTCTGATCAATACCAGATGCAGGATGTTTTGGAAAAATCAGATCATTTGATGGCTGAAGCAAAAGATCTTTTTGTTGATTTTCCTCGTAGACGCACAGGTAACATATTCAATTCAAACAAAAACTTCTTTTTTTTATTAACCATACCCCACAGCTGGCTACTTGGAAGAGTTTTAAATCTTTTTTCAGGCACCACATTATTTATTTATTTATTTTTTAAAGTTTATTTATTTTTGAGAGAGAGAATGACAACGCAAGTTGGGAAGGAGCAGAGAGAGGGAGAGAGAGAACCCAAGCAGGCTCTATGTCATCAGGACAGAGCCCAACACAGGGCTTGAATCCATGAAGATGTGAGATCATGACCTGAGTCGAAACCAAGAGTTGTCCACTTAACTGACTGGGCTCCCAGGTGCCCCTCGGGCACCACATTATTTATAGCACAAGTATTCTAGAATGAATAGCATGTAAGAGTTGTTAGGCATAGATTCATTATAATTTTTTTTCACTAAGAATATTAAGTATTACAAATTACTGAGCTAAGCAAAAGTAAATTGTTATTATTTACTAGGATTTTATGGTGCAGTGTACAAGATTTTATCATTTAAAATATGAATTAATTTCCAGTTTATTAACATTAAGTTGCCATATAAGTTACCATATAAAGTATTTGTGTTTGCATATAACTTGAGTAAAGCTTAATTTGAAGTCTAAATCTGCTAAATCTCCCTTTTAGGGAATTTTCTTCTCGTCAGATACAGAGCATTATTCACTGTAATGTGTATATAATCCATTGTTTACTTTAATCCCTAAAAACAGAGCATTAGTTTTTAGTGTAAAGTTTGAATCTTGGCTTAACCATTTGTTGGTGTGACTCTGGGCCATTTGTGTCATTTCTCTGAGGTTCAGTTAACTGGTCTGTAAAATAATAATGGTAACAGCCTCATCAGATTTTGCAAGGGTAAAATGACTTAATATATGTAAAAATGTTTGGAACAGTGACTAGCATATAGTGTTTTATAAATGTGAGCTGCTATTATTATTATTTAAGATGTTCATGGGATATGGCAATGAGAAAGAATGAAATCTGGCCATGTGTAGCAACATGGATGGACCTTGAGGGTGTTATGCTGAGCGAAATAAGTCAGAGAAGGACAAATATCATATGTTTGCACATATAGGAGGATTAGGAGGAACTTAACGGAGGACCATGGGGGAGGAGATGGGGAGAAATGGTGGGGGAAAGGGAGAGAGAAGGGAGGGAGGCAAATCACGAGAGACTCTTGAATGCTGAGAACAAACTGAGGACTGATGGATGGCGGGGGGGAGATGGGCATGGAGGAGGGCACTTGTGGGGATGAGCACTGGGTGTTATATGTAAACCAACTTGACAATAAACTATTTGTAAAAAAAAAAAAAAAAGATTTTCATGTGATAATACAAACCTATGGCAATGTGTATTGCTTGTAAAGTCAATTTAACTCAATGAAGTAAAATCATCATTACTTATTTTTCTTCTGCAGGGTTTCCGAATATAACAGTGGCTCCTGACTCCTCTCAGGGACCCATCGTGGTAAATCAAGACCCTGTCACCCAGGCAATTCTTAGTGAATCTGTCATAGAGTCTAAGGTAATGTGCTGTCCTCATAGCCATCATGCTTATGTGGAAATTAAGCTTATGTAGGTATTGTGGTAAACATTTCAAAAGCTTAAATATCAACAAATATGTAGTTATGGTTGCTAGAATTGTTCTTACTCAAGCACATTGAACGTTCTGTGAGTAATGTTTATACCAAATGAGATAGGACCGCATAATGATAGCTACCTTTTATTGAATACTTACCTACAAGGTAGGTACTATTATTATCTCCATTTAGCAGAAGAAAAAACTGAGGTTCAGAAAAATTAAGTGTCTTATCCAGGATCACGTAGCTTGTTGGCATCAGAGATGGCATTCAAGCTAGGCTCCACCCACCAGTATGGAAGTAATGGGGAGTCTTTTTACTTCCACTTTGGAGTCGGGTGGATCTATGTTTATATTCTATTACTTACTAGCTCTTTGATTGGGGGTTGATTTCTTAAGGTGTCTAAATTCACTCAGTGTTTTTTGGTTTTTCTGATAAATGGGAAGAGAATATACTTACTATGGTTGTTGTGAGGATTAGCTGAGATAAGTTATGTAAAATGCCTAACATAATTTCAGATACTAGTTCTTGATTAAATGTTAGTCCCCTCTAATAGTGTGTTTAAAAAGTAGCTACCCAGGAAACTTGGAATTTATTGTCTAGTTACATGGGAAAGTTTATTTTAGTGGTAAAATGTTAATTAACTCTATTCTAACCTAATTGAAACTATTCATTAATTATAATGTTTAGAATTTTGAGGTGGGAAACATTTTTTAGAAGCACATGAATAATTTAATACTAAAATAAAACAACTTCTTTGAATTGACTAGGACTCAATACCTGTTTAATGCAATTTCCTAAGTTATGTATATGTCCTATGAGACATATACATCATCAATTGATTCTAGGGAATTACAAGGTTCAAAATCATAAAAAAACATGTTAAGTACCCTGTTTTCTATTTACAAAGGCAGTTAAGTAGAATAATACACATTTTAAATAGCCAGCACCCATTAGCCATATCTCTAGCCAGAAACCATTATGTTTTGGCATTTACTAAAAATGGTAGCTTTCAGATATCATGGTCTCTTTCATGGGGATAGGGAAACTGACAAGAGCTCAGATTAGAGAGACAGGGAGGAGCCAGGTAATGAAGGGCTAAGGAACCAGAAAGTAAAAGTAGAGCCACCAAAGGATTTTAGGAAGAGTAGAGTCATGATGAAATTGACTATAGAGTGGAAGATGGGTTTGGGAAGGAGGAAAGTGATGAGAGGATTTGATTAGAAGACTCAGGATAGAATTTTATGTATGTATGTATGTATGTTTGTTTGTTTATTTTTGAGAGAGAGTATGAGCAGGGAAGGGGCAGAAAGGGGACAGAGGACCCAAAGCAGGCTCCACGCTGACAGCAGAGAGCTTGATGTGGGCCGCGAACTCATGAACTGCGAGATCATAACCTGACCTGAAGTTGGATGCTTAACCGACTGAGTCACCCAGGCACCCTAGGATAGAATTTTAGTGGGAAGTAGTGAGAGCCTAACCTAAGCTGTGGCAGTCAAGAAGGAGATAGTGGGGAAGAGGGATACATTGAGAGATTAAAAAGGGATAGAATTGACAGGATTTGGGAGCTGATTGGATATGATGGATGAGAAAGAAAGATAACTCCCAGTTGGCTGGCTTAAGCATCTCAGTAGGTGGTGATGCTGTTCATGGTCTTAGGTAATATGGCAGAAACAATAATAGAAGAGGCTTAGGAAGATGACCAGTTTGGGACATGTTTATTATATGTATGTAGGATGTCTACTAGGGATATCTTTTAGGCAGTTGGATATATTTGTCTAGGACTCCAGAGAAATCTGGGTGAAGATAAAAATTGAGAATTCACAGCATTTTAATTGTAATTGCAGCTTTGGAACTAGATATAATCATTCAGAAAAGGAGTCAGGTGAGAGGAGAAAAGGTCCAAGGGGAGGACCTTGAGTCCCATCAGATATTAAGAAATGGCAGAAAGAAAAGAACCAATAAAGGAGATTGGGAACAGAAAAAAACCCCAGGGAAATATGGTATCATACCAATTAAAAGGAAGAGTGTATCAAGAAAATCTTGAAGGAAAGAGAGGAGTGGTAATTATTGTCTAATGAATCAAAGAAGTAAGGGAAGGCAAAGACTAAAAAATATCTGTTTCATTTAAGAATAAATCAGAGGAGGATGTTGACCTTGTAGAGAGCAGTTTGAGTGGAATGGTAAGGCAGAAGCAAAATTGTAGGGTACAGATGGTAAATGAGAAGTGGGGGATGACTCTTTTAAGAGGTTTGGTGGTGAAAGAGAGAAGATACAATGAGAGAGACTTGTTCATATTTAATGTGGATGAGCTGAAGCCAGTACAGAGAGAGAGGTTGGAGAGGCAGGATATGGAAGGTCATGAAGTAGAATGGAGGTGAGAGGGCTTAGGTTCTAGAGCACTTGTGGAGATGTTAGCCTCAGAAGGAGGGATCTCTATTGTTATGAAAAAAAGAAAGGATGAGTGCATATATCCAACTTGTGTTTTTATTTTTATTGTTATGTTGAGAAAGGCTCTTAATGAAGTAGATGATGAAGAAGAAGAAGGAACTGTTAACAGCCAGTCTGGAGAAAGTGAGAATGAGTTGGATAACTCTCTCAACTCTCCATCAAATACGAATGTAGACAGGTATGTGTATGTGGCATCAATATCTACAATGCTTCCCTTTCTTCCAAGGCTGCTACTTTTGTTTTCCAGCTTTATTGATATATAGTAATATTATGTATTGACATATTATTGACATAATATTAACATATAATATTGTATAAGTTTAAGGTATACAATGTGTTGATTTGATACACTTGCATGGTTACCACCATAGCATTAGCTAATACCTTTATCATATTGCATAATTACCATTTCTTTGTTTGTGGTGAGAACATTTATGATCTACTCACTTAGCAAGTTTCAGGTATATAATACAGTACTGTTAGTTATAATCACCATGCTGTATATGAAGTACAGTGTGAAGATATTCATCTTATCCCTGGAAGCATGTACCCTTGAACTGTTTCCCCCTGTCCACCTCTCCCACTCCTCCAGACCCTGGTAACCATTACTCTACTTTCTGTTTTTATGAGTTTAGCTTTTTTAGATTCCATATTTAAGTGAGGTCATGGAATATTTGTCTTTCTCCATAAAACTTAATTTTATTTAGCAAAATGCCATCAAGGTGCATCTGTGTTGTCACAAATAACAAAAATTTCCTTCTCTCTCATGCTTGAATAATATTCTGTTGTGTATTTATATACTATACCTTCTTTATTCATTTTTGGTTGACAGATACTTAGGTTGTTCCCATATGTTGGTTATTGTGAATAGTGCTGCAGTGAATATGGGAGTGCAGATATCTCTTTGAGGTCCTGTTTCCATTTCCTTTGATTATATACACGGAAGTGAGATTGATGGGTCATATGGTAGTTATATTAATTTTTTGAGGAATCTCCCATACTGTTTTCCATAGTGGCTGTACCAATTTACATTCCTGCCACAGTGCATAAGAGTTCCCTTTTTTTCACATTCTTGCCAACATATTCCCTTTGACTTTTTTTTTAAGTTTATTTATTTGGAAAGGGAGAGGGAGAGAGCATATGTGCCCGTACGCATGTGCGTGAGTGGGAGGGGGTCAGAGAGAGAGAACATGACCTGAGCTGAAATCAAGAGTTGGAGGCTTACCCGACTGAGCCACCCAGGCGCCCCTTCCCCTTCACTTTTTCATGATAGCCATTCTGACTGGTGTGAAGTGATATCTTGTTGTCATTTTGATGTGCATTTCCTTGATGATTAGTGATGTTAAACATCTTTTCATGTACCTGCTGGCTACCTGTATGTCTCCTTTGGAAAAACGTCTCCTTACATCCTCTGCATCTCGCCCTTTTTATTGTATTATTTTTTTTCTTTTGCTATTGAATTATTTGAGTTGTTTATATATATTTTGGATATTATCCCCTTATCAGATATATGATTTGTGAATATCTTCTCCCATTTTGTAGGTTGCCTTTTTATTTTGTTGATCAGTTCTTTTGCTGTGCAGAAGCTTTTCAGTTTGAGTAGTCCCACTTATTTATTTTTGCTTTTATTGCTTGTGCTTTTGGTGTCAGGTCTAAAAATTGTTGCCAAGACCAATGTGAAGGAGCTTCCCCCTTTGCTGTCTTATAGGAGTTTTACTGTGTCAGGTCTGCCGGTTGAGTCGTTATTCCATTAGTAATAGTCTATATTTGTGAGTGGTATAAGGTAGGGGCCCAGTTTCATTCTTCTCTGCATATGTTTTCCATGTATCCCAATGCCACATATTTATGGGACTTTATATGGTTTATAATGTTTTTCAGTTACAAAAATGCTGTAGTGAATAACCTGTGCATGTGTATTTTTGTATTATTGGAGATTCACATTTAGAGTAAATTGTTAGGAGGGGGATATTTGGGTTAAAATGTGTGTGTGTGTATGTGTGTGTGTGTGTCTGTGTATCTGAATATATTATTCATTGTTTTACATGTGGATCTTGAATTATATTCTGAAATTCTTTTGTAAAACTGGTTTTAGAGGAATTCACTCATGTTTTTTTCTAATACCAGGTGTAGTTTATTTTTACATTTAGTTCTCTGATCCATTTAGAGTTTATTTTGGTATTTGGTAGAGTTTATTATTTGGTATGAGTTATGAATCCAATTTTTCTCTGTTTCTAAATGGCTACCCAATTGCCCAGCACCATTTATTAAAAGGATTGGCCTTAACAGACACATGAAACGATGCTCAACATCCCTCCTCATCAGGGAAATACAAATCAAAACCACAGTGAGATACCACCTCACGCCAGTCAGAGTGGCTAAAATGTGCAAATCAGAAGACTCTAGATGCTGGCGAGGATGTGGAGAAATGGGCACCCTCCTACACTGTTGGTGGGAGTGTAAACTGATGCAGTCCCTCTGGAAAACAGTGTGGAGGTTCCTCAAAAAATTAACAATAGAACTCCCCTATGACCCGGCATTAGCACTGCTAGGAATTTACCCAAGGGATACAGAAATGCTGATGCATAGGGGCACATGCACCCCAATGTTCATAGCAGCACTCTCAACAATAGCCAAAACATGGAAAGAGCCTAAGTGTCCATCAATGGACGAATGGATCAAGAAGATGTGGTTTATCTATACAATGGAATACTACATGGCAATGAGAAACAATGAAATCTGGTCATGTGTGGCAACATGGATGGACCTTGAGGGGGTTATGCTGAGCAAAATAAGTCAGGCAGAAAAGGACGTATATCATATGTTTGCATTTATAGGAGGATTAGGAGGAACTTAACGGAGGACCGTGGGGGAGAAGAAGGGCGGAAATAGTGGGGGAGAGGGAGAGAGGCAAACCATGAGAGATTCTTGAATGCTGAGAACAAACTGAGGACTGATGGGTGTGGGGGGGAGGGGGGTGATGGGCATGGAGGAGGGCACTTGTGGGGATAAGCACTCGGTGTTATATGGAAACCAACTTGACAATAAACTATTTGTAAAATAAATAAATAAATAAAAGGATTGGCCTTGCCCCACTGATTTCAGATTCTACCTGTGTTTTTAAGTTACCATGTGTACTTGGATCTATTTCTGGATTTACTATTCTAGTCCATTAGCCTTATCGCTCTAGTTATGCTCTAATACCAGACTGTTTTAATTAGAGAGAGTTTGTGGTGTTTGAATGGACTTGCCTCATAGCTGTTTTTTAATTCAGAGTTTTCTTCATGATTTTTACATGTTTAGTTATCCATGTGAACTTTAATATCAACTTACCCAGCTGTATTAGAAAAGATTATTGGTATTTTTGTTCTATTAATAGGTTAATTAGGCAGGGCCTCCTGGGTGGCTCAGTCAGTTGAGCCTCCGACTTTGGCTCAGGTCATGATCTCGCAGTTTATGGGTTCGAGCCCTGAGTCCGGCTCTGGAGCCTGGAGCCTGCTTCGGATTCTGTGTTTCCCTCTCTCTCTGCCTCTCCCCTGCTCTCTCTGTCTCACTCTTTCTCTCTTTCTTTCAAAAATAAAGATTTAAAAAAATAAAGTAAATTAATTAACTAGGCAGAACTGACATCTTTATTATGTTGGGTTTTATACTATCCAGAACAAAGTATGTTTTTCCATTTGTATATTTTTCTTTTTGTAATGATTTAATATTTTTCTTACATAGACTTTGCCCATTTTTTGTTTATCCCTAAGTATTCAATTTTTTTTTGTTACTCTTTTATTTATTTATTTTTTTTTTAATATTTTTTTTTAAATTATTTCTAGGAGAGAGAGAGAGAGACAGCGTGAGCAGGGGAGGGTCAGATAGAGAGGGAGTCACAGACTGAAACAGGCTCCAGGCTCCGAGCTGGCAGTCAACACAGAGCCCGACGCGGGGCTCGAACCCACGAACCGCGAGATCATGACCGGAGCGAAAGTCGGATGCTTAACCGACTAAGCCACCCAGGCGCCCCTGTTACTCTTTTAAATGGGATTTTTTCTCCCCCATTATACCTTCTAACTAGTTGTTTGTGTTTATTTATGAAGGCTATTGATTTTAGTGTGTTATCTTGATCTTCTGCTACCTTAATTGAATCTTGGTTGAATTAGTTTTAGCATTGGTTTTCTGGAGTTTTCCAGGTATTCTATCATGTCATCTGCAAATAGACAAAGTTTTATATATTTTCTAAATGTTATATCTCTAGTTGCTTTCTTTTGTATATTGCAGTAGCTATAGGATGGTATTAAATAATAGTGGAAATAGTGAAAATAAAAAAAATAGTGGGCATCTGTCTATGTGTTGTCCCTGATCTGTGAAAGTGACTCTTTCCTCTTAAGTAAAGTTCTGGTTTTAGAAGTGAAGTTTTTGTTCTTTTTGATTTTTGTTTTTTAACAATGCTAAGAAAATATCTATCAGTTCTTATTTTATTTTGTTTTAAATCAGGAATGAGTGTTGACTTTTTCAAGATCTGTAGAGATAATCATATGAGTTTCCTGCTTAGATCTATTGATATGGTGCATTAGATTATGGATTTCCTAATATCGAACTATTCTTGCATCCTGGAAATAAATTCCACTTGGCCATGGTGTATTATTTTCATATTGTGGTGCTGGATGCTGTTTGTTAATATTTTATTTAGTATTTTTACATTAATATTCATAAATAATATTGTATATAATTTTTAAAATTTAATACCAGATTGAGGTAACAATATTATATTTGATTTCATGAGAAGCATCTGGAACATTTTCTAATTGTTTAATTCCTAAAACAATTTATGTAGTTTGGGGACCCTCTGTTCTTCAAAAGGTTTGTAGAATTCCCCTGCGAAACTGTTTGAACATGGTACTTTTTTGTGGCAAAGTATCATAATAACTTTTTTTCTTCCATGGAGAGTGGATTATTTATACTTTCTATTTCTCCTCAAATCAATTTTGGTAAGTTATATTTTCTTAGGAAATTTTTTATAGTCTTAACCGTGTATTTCCATAGGGTGTGCAGATGATCTCTATACTTCTAAAAAATGTCTTTTGCCTTAATGCTTATCTCCCCTTCTTCATTTCTCTTTGCCTCCCTCCCGACTTTTTAAAATTAGGTTAATTAGTGATTGGTCTATCTTATAAAATTTTCAAAGAACCTGGATTTTGATTTATTAATTAGAGCTACTGTTTTTCTGATGTCTTCTTATCAATTTTCACTCTTTGCTTCTTTTAGCTTTCTTCCGTTTACTTTGCTTTTTTCTACTTTGCTTTCTTTTGCAGTTGGTAATTGAATATATTTATTTTCATACTTTATTTGTTTAAAAAATTTTTTAAATGTTTTATTTATTTTTGAGAGAGAGAGAGAGAGAGAGAGCATGAGCAGGGGAGAGTAGAGAGCGAGGGAGACACAGAATCCAAAGACAGGCTCCAGGCTCTGAGCTGTCAGCTTAGAGCCTGACACGGGGCTTGGACCCATGAGCTGTGAGATCATGATCTGAGCTGAAGCCAGATGCTCAATCAACTGAGCCACCCAGGCACCCCTTTCATACTTTATTTTTAATTGATAAACACGTTTAAGGTTCTGAATTTTATTCTGGTCACTGCTTTAAATGTGTAACATATATTCTAATATGTAGTGGTTTGTTATTTTAGAAATGAGGTAATTTCAGTTTGTATTTTTTCTTTTACATAAGAATTGTTTAATAGAAGGTTTAAAAAAAAAATCTTTCCAAATAGAAGAGCCTCTTTGTTATTGGTATTCTTATTTCTAATTTTATTATACTCAGAGGGTGGTTTATAATATTTCTACTTGTAGAACTTAATGATGTTTTCTTTGTGACCTAATATATGTTTAAATTTTTGTGAATGTTCCATTCGTGTGCTTGAGAAGAAGGTATATTCTATATTAACAAGGTCTAAAGTTCTATATGTATATCCATAAAATCTACTTCACTGCTTATGTTGTTTACTTTTTCTGTGTCTTTACTTATTTTTGCCACTATCTTATGTTGAGAGTAATGTATTAAAAGTCTCTGACTGTTAGCGTGTTTCTGTTTTTCTTCACATTTGATGTTTAAGTATATTTAATTCTCTTTGTAAAATACCTCTATCCTTGTACTGGTGATTATTGCATTTTTTGGTACATGGATATCCATAAGTATTGTATCTTCATTGTGAAATATGGCTTTTAGCATTATAAACTGTACTTTTTCACATTTAATACCTTTTGGCTTCAGTTCTGCTTTGTTTGATATCAGGAATGAAATCTCTGCTTTCTTATTTCTAATTACCTGGTTCCTCTCCTCATCATTTTATTTCAGCCTTTCTAAATAGTTGTGTATTAGGTGTGTTTTTTATTTTAACATAGAGTTGGGTCTTGCCTTATTAGCCAGTTTGAGAATCTTTTTTTTCCTTTAATTCGTTAAGTTAGCTTAATTAAGTTATAGCCTGTAATATTTATTAATATAGTTGATGTATTTGATGTCAACTTTGTCATATTGTTTTATAGTACTATGGTGTTATACTGTAATTGCAGTTTTCCTTCTCTGTGTGATGTTTTCTCTGTTCTCTTAAAAATTTCTGTTGGTATCTAAGAAGTTTGTACTTTTGTTCTGGTTGGTTGCCTTTATATCTACCTTTTATAGAGACTTTATTCCCCGATTTTCTTTAATCTTTTATTGTCTCGTGTGTTGGCTTTAAATGGAGTTTTGACTTCTACCTACTTCCTGTACAACAAATAAATTATTTTGTAGTCTCATGCTTTCCCTTTTCTCTCTGGCCTTCTCTTTTAGCTGCGTTTTTTGGCTTTGACAGAACATAAAACATTTATATGTTACTCTTCCCTGTGTATTGCCATTTTTGTTTTAGTCTTGGAGCTACAATTAAATATAAATGGTCATCATCAGTCCTTTTTTGATGTTTACCTAGTTAACTCTTGGTTGGATCTGTCAGACAGAGTTCATGCTATAGGGTTTGTGAATATAGTATTCCTTGAGTTCTTGAGAGCTTAAAAGCTTGAGGGACAGCTTGGCTGGATAGGAAATCTTTGATTGATACATTGTTTCCTTAAGTTTCCTCATTTTCCTGAAAATTCTCCTCCACTCTTAGTTTCCTTTGAATGTTGCTTTGACAAGTCTGATGCTAGAATAATTTTATTGCCCTTATAAATAGTTTGGCATTTTATGTAGGTACTTAATTTCCTTTATATTTAAAATTTATTTCTGTAATCTTTGGGGCGCCTGGGTGGCTTAGTCGGTTAAGCGTCCGACTTTCGCTTGGGTCATGATCTCGCGGTTCGTGGGTTCGAGCCCCGCGTCGGGCTCTGTGCTGACTGCCAGCTCAGAGCCTGGAGCCTGTTTCAGTCTGTGACTCCCTCTCTCTCTGACCCTCCCCTGCTCACGCTGTCTCTCTCTCTCTCCTAGAAATAAATAAAAAAAAAAACACTAAAAAAAAAAAATAAATAAATAAAATTTATTTCTGTAATCTTTAAAATCTAATATTGCTAAGCTGTGTCTTGGGTTTACCTTTTCAGGTCAATTTTTTCAACACAGCTGCCTTTTTTGGTGTATAGATTGAGTTCTTTTCTTTCTGTTAAAATTTTTCTTTATAGTTTATTTATTTTTGAGACAGAAACAGAGCATGAGTGGGGGAGGGGCAGAGAGAGAGAGGGAGACACAGAACCTGAAACAGGCTCCAGGCCCTGAGCTGCCAGCACAGAATCTGACATGGGGCTCGAACCCATGAACCGTGAGATCATGACCTGAGCCGAAGTCGGACGCTTAACCAACTGAGCCACCCAGCCGCCCATCTTTCTTTTTTTTTTTCTTGTAAATTTTCCTTGGGTTGTAGTATCAAATATTAGTTTGATATCATTGTTTTGTTTTTCTTTTTCAGAGGCTCCTTTTATATACATAAAAGTGATGTTTCTTGTCTTCTATTCCTAGTATTTTCTCTCTAACCTTATTTATTCTTCTATATTTTTTTGTTTTCCTATAATTCTTCAGTCTTCCTTATTAAATGTTTAGTTAGCAATTCTCCATTGGACACATTGTAATTTAATCTTTATTTCCGGGTTTTTCTTTTTCTTGGTTTTCTTTACTGAGTTCAGTCACTTCTTATTTTGCTTCTTCTTGGGTTTTGTCCTTATCTGGTCTTAGTGTTGGAATTTCTGATTAAAGATATATATCTCCAAATGCTTGTTTAAGTGTATTTAATTCCACTTAAAGTGTTTTGTCACAGTTTATTTTCTGCTTTTTCTTTGGAGGGGAGAAATTTTTATTAGCTGGAATATTTCAGTTATATTTTCTGTTTTGTTATACCGTCTTTGCATGGATGTAGAGTGTTTTAGTTTGTATATTTGTGGAGAGGGTTGGGAGTTTGGAGTAGTTCTTCTCAGTTACAGTGAAGCACAGTTATTTTAATGGATGCTTTTTTCTTTCTTTTTTTTTTTTAAGTATTAAGAGGTGAAACTTGATTTGTCTTCCAGTACTGTTCCTTTTTTGTCTGGAACCGTTCTCCCTAGTTAAATGTGTTAAGATAATATACTTCTTTTTGCCCTCAGCACTCAGCCTCCTAAGAGCACTTCTTCCTTCCTGTTCACATCAAGAAGTGCTGCCCTTCCAAGTCTCACCACCTTGGGTTCTACACACTTCTTGGTAGTATTGTGACTGCTTAGGTTTGGGGTTTTTGTGTGTGTGTTTTTCTTTTCTTTTTAAGTATTTGCTTACCTAGAATGGACTTTTTCTTTCTGGAGGTAATTTTGTCACCATTTGGCTCTCAGCTTTCTTCTTTGTGCAGTCATTTTGAACTGCCCTCGATCCTAGCTAGAGTTTCTGACAAGAGCTCAAGAAATATCTTTGCTGGAACTTGGTGTGTGTTTTATATTATAACTAATTTGAAGTTAGTAGTAGTCTCTGTCTTACAGTAATATAGAAGGTATGGGATATGTGCCGGGTTTGCTCTTCCTGTTGCCCTGTCTAATGGGTTTTGGAGTAGAGTGATTCAGGTGTAGCTGGTCACTGTTTTCTTAAGGACCTGGAAACATGTGTCATCTTTTAAGCAGTTTTTTTCTTTCAGAACACAAATATAAGTAATCTTGTACAAAGTTGCTTTTATTCTTTACATTTGAATCAAATTATTGTTTTTTATTTGGTTGGGCAAGGTTAGTTTTATCTCCTCAGTTGTGTGAATAGACTGTTTCCAATTTTTGAATATCTAATATCTCAAAATGTTACTCGTTAACTATTAAACATGAGGTATCAGAAGAAGCATTAGACTTGGAATCTGGAGAATAAACGTTGGGTTATTTAATAGTTAGATAATCTGTAGGTCTTTATTTACGTTGGGTTATTTAATAGTTAGATAATCTGTAGGTCTTTATTTCCTCACTTGTAAAATATGAGGGTTAGAACACATGGTCTCTAAGGTGCCTTCTGGTTTAAAACTTTCTGTGAATATATGTTCCTGTGTGGCCTTAAACAGCAGAAATTTATCCTCTCGCTGTTCAGGAGGCAAGACATCTGAAATTAGTTTCATTGGACCCAAATCAAGCTTTTGGCAGGGCTGCGTTCCCTCCAGTCTCAAGAGGGGAATCTGTTCTTTGCCAATTTTAGGTGTTTTTTAAAAAATATTTTTAAGTGTTTTTTTCTTTCTTTCTTTCTTTTTTTTTTTACTTTTGAGAGAGAGAGAGAGGCAGAGAGAGAGGGACAATCTGAAGCAGGCTCTGAGCTGACAGCACAGAGCCCCATATAGGGATTGAACTCACGAACTGTGAGATCATGACTTGAGGTGAAGTTGGATGTTTAACTGACTGAGCCACGCAGGCGCCCCTGCCTCTTCCAGGTTTTGATGTCCGTTGGTCTTCCTTGGCTTGTGGCTGTATCATTCCAATCTCTGCCTCTATCTTCACATCACCTTCCTCTCTGTGTATGTTAAAGTCTTCTTTTGCTTCTCTTAGACATACCTTCAGGTTCTGCCATAGTCCCCCAGTGGCCCACATGCAAAATTTATAATCACTCCCATTCTAGTATTTTCTGGTGTCTCGTCATGAATTCGAGTTCAAAATCTCCTCTAAATGTTATCAACTCAAACCAAATCTTAGCATCTAAAGCAGGTATGGGTAAGGTCTGAGTAAGATCCATTCTGGGCCAGTATTCATCTCTATATATGATCCTGTGGAGCTAGAAAATAAGTTATCTGCTTTTATTTTTTAATTTTTAAATGTTTATTTATTTTGGGAGAGAATCCCAAGCAGGCTACATGCTAATAGCGCGGGGCTCAATTTCACGAAGTGCGAGATCATGACTGGAGCTGAAGTCAAAAGTCAGACACTTAACTGACTGAGTCACCCAGGCACCCAAATAAGTTATCTGCTTTTCATATGCAATGATGGAAGAGACATAGGATGATAATTATAGACATTCTCATTTGAAACTCCAAGGAAGAAAGGGGTCACCAGTCCTGAGCAACTTTGAAATTCAACAAGGCATGGGGCACCTGGGTGGCGCAGTCAGTGAAGTGCCTGACTTTGGCTCAGGTCATGATTTCATGGTTCGTGGGTTCGAGCCTCATGTCAGGCTTTATGCTGACAGCTAGCTCAGAGCCTGGAGCCTGCTTCAGATTCTGTGTCTCCCTCTCTCTCTGACCTTCCCCTGCTCATGCTTTCTCTCTGTCAGAAATAAATAAAACATTAAAAATTCTTCAAAAAAGTAAGTAAAAAATAAAAAAAGAAACTCAGCAAGGCAAATTCCTTTAGGTTTCAAAGCCTGGTAATAATCTTCTGTGGCTTGAGGCTTCACCCCTTTGGGTCCATGGCTCCTTTGTGTCTGTGGCTTTGGCCTTAACCTCTGCATGCCTTTATACCTACAGCTCTGGCTTTGAAGTCATTCTTCTTTTTCCTTGAATCTCATGCTTACACCTGAGTAATTTTATCAGCCTGTTTGCTGACTGCAGAATTTTGGGAGTCTGACACCTTTCCTTCACTTTATCCTATCTCTGTCCCTTTCAGTCCAAGCTGGCAGTATTTCTGCTGGTATAACATTCTCAGAAGATCTCAAGGGTCTCTTTTGTATGTTGTATGCCATTAGGTAAGAGGCCTTCCAGAGATCTTTCCTGGATAATCCCATCTATATTGCTGGCCTCTTTTGAGATCATTGAGGGGATCCATGAGTCAGATGCCTAATCTCTTCATATTAGCAAAACATGTCCAGCCATACACTTGACCTTCTGTCCAGGGCATGCTTTCCTAATAGTGTCTCCTAATTTGAGCATCTTTTGCATTCTGGTCAGGCTGAAAATTTCCCAAATAATCAAGTTCTGGTTCCTTTTGGCTTGAAAACTCAAATGTATCTCTTTCTTTCTGCATTTTACTGTAAGTAGCAATAGGAAAGCAGGCTGTACCTTTGACTCTTTGCTTGGAAGTCTCCACAGCTAAATATCCAAGTTCATTGCTTACAAGTTCTGCTTTCCACACAACTCAGCTAAGTTTTCTGCCATTTTGTAATAAGGATTGCCTTTCTTCCAGTTTCCAATAATGTGTTTCTCATTTCCTTCTGAACCCTCAGTGGAAGGGTCTTAATAGTCATTTCTACCAGTATTCTATTATGATGATAGAGACTTTCTCTACCATGTTCCTCACTTCCTGCTGAGCCCTCAATGCTAGAGTCATTAGCGTCCATATTTCTCCTAATAGCCTATTTAAGGCAATCTAGGATGTTTCTGTCATTCACCTAAAAATTCTTCCAGCTTCACCCATTATTAAATAACAGAGCTTCTTTCACATTTTCAGTATTTTGTTACGCCAGCACTTCATATCCAGGTACCAAAGTCTACATTAGTTTTCGTGGCCGCTTTTATAAATTACCACAGACTTGATGACTTAAAACAACAGAAGTTTATTCTCTCACAGTTGAGGAGGCCTGAATCTGAAGTCAGTTTCATTAGGCTGAAATCAAGGTGTTGGTGGGGCCATATTCCCTTTGGATACTCGAAGGAGAAATCCAGTCCTTGCCTCTTCCAGCTTCTGGTGGCTACTGGCCTTCCTTGGCTTGATCCACATACCTCCCGTCTCTGCCTCCATCTTCACATTACCTTCTCTGTGTGTGTCAGAATCTCTCCATGTCTCCCTCTTAGAAGGATGCACTTGATTGCATTTAGGGCCCATCCAGATAATCCAGGATCACCCCTCTTTCTCAAGATCCTTCTTAACTTAATCACATCTGCAAAAGCCTTGTTTAGTCAGGTAAGGTAACATTCATAGGTTCTGGGGATTTGGTTGTATCTTTGGGGAGGCTGTTCTTAACCTACCATAAGTAGCATTGTATCATTTTTCTTGTTTTCATTTCACATAACCTGACTTTTAAAAGATAAACATTAGAGACAGTGAGTTCAGACTGGTTTGGACTTTCCTAACTTGTGCAGAAATCTCATTATAGCACTTTTCTTAGGATTTATCCAGAAGGTTGGACTTAGAGCTAACACTGTCTTACAGAGAAGTCTTTCTGATGCTTTGATAACTAGCCCCCTTTGAATGGATTGCGTTATAGGCCTATTGCTAAATATGTTTTGTAGCAACTAATGTGCAGTGTGCTGTGCATAATTTGCTGAAGGTAACTCCCTTAGGTTGAGATTTGTGCAGCCACTGAATAAGATTTCCCTTTTCTGCTTTTTTTTATAATGCTTTATTGATTTATAGTTCACACACCATATAATCCACCCACATAAAGTATCATATTCAGTGATTTTTAGAATGTGAGAAGTTGTGCAACTTCTAGTCAATTTTAGAACATTTTCATTACCCTAAAGAAACCCTATGTTCTTTAACAGTCAAACCCCATTTCCCCCCCAAGCCCTTCAGCCTTGTCTGATCTATCAGATTAATCTATTTTCTATGTCTATATATTTGCACATTTTGGAGATTTCATATGTATAGAATCATTCAGTATGTGGTCTTTTGTGTTTGGTGTCTTTTACTTAGCACGTTTTCAAGATTCATCCATATTGTAGCACATGTCTTTGCTTTATTCCTTTTTATGGCTATGTAATACTCCACTGTGTGGTTGTAGTGCATTGTACTTAACCGTTCATCAGTTGGTGGACATTTGGGTTGTTTCCACTTTTTTGTCTCCCACCCCTTTTAAGCCTCAGTCCAGCTGAGAAATAGTCAAAGGAATCAGGTGAGTGGAGAGTAAAATATCAGCCTTATCAAAGATAAAGATGATGATAGCAAAAGGCTTAGTTCTCTGACTCCCTGTACTGCAGCACTTCCCCTTCCCTGCTCCCAGAGACTCAGGGCAGAGGCTGTGCAGTTACTTTACTTAAGTGATGAGCAGAGGCTGTGTTCTGAGGGTAGTCTTCACAGGAGAGAGAAACCAGAAAGGACCAAGCCATGTATTTTCTCTGGGAAAGAGAGAGGAGGATGGGGTCCATACCACAGAAGTCCAGAAAGAGCAAATTGCTTCTGTGATTAGGAGCCATGTAGGTAGGAAACTGGGAGGAAGATGGAATGATTTCTTCTAACACTAAGAAGACTGACATTTTAGTCATCTGTCTTAATCGGTTAAAGAAAATGTATTTTTTTTATTATGAAGTATTAAAAGTTCCATCAATCATTTATTAATTCTAATGTAGCTTCTTGTCCCATAATTAATAGGTTTCTCCACCAACTAAAGGAAGATAATTCTGAGTTAATTAAAAAACTGTGGACTGATACTCAGCAGAAAATAACAACACAGTCACAAGTAACAACCCTTCCAGAAACTCCATCATCTGTTCCTCCATCAGGGGAACAAAAAGGTTTGCGCCCCCATTGTCTTATTTCTCACAGAATAGTGACTTGTTTTAGTCTGTTCTTTCTTAAACATAGTAATTTTTAAAGCAATGTTACTTGGTCTTGACTGTCTTTACCTAATTGAATAAGATACTGATTGATGTGTTAATTGGAATGCTTAAAACTTTTTGTTCACTAGAGATTTTTTTGGAAATATTTTTTCTTTTAGCTGCTCTGAATGCTACCAATGCTGTCAAGAGAATCCACACCAGACTTCAATCTGAAGACTCTACTGAGACTCTAGACTCAAGCTATGTTGTGGGACAAGTGTTGAACTCAAGGAAGCAGAAACAGTTGTTAAATAAAGGTTCAGTCCCTTAGTTTGCAAAGATGAATTAGTAAACACGTAACGTGATACAGCCTCCTTAATCTCTTAATAAAGTTTTTCCCTTTATACTCATCAGTCGGAGCCACCTAATTAAGACTTTGTTGAGTGATGGCGAAGAAATGTTTTATGCCATGTAACTCCATAGAAAGATGGTTCCAGTGTGTTCATTATAGACAGTGTCGACCTATATGGAATTTTATGAAAACATAGTGATAACATCTATAAAAACCTTTTATTGGGGCACCTGGGTAGCTCAGTTGGTTAAGTCTCCAACTCTTGATCTCGGCTCAGGTCATGATCTCACAGTTTTAGGAGTTCAAGCCCCACATTGGGCTCTGTGCTGATAGCATAGAGCTTGCTTGGGATTCATCCTCTCTCTTCTCTCTCTCTCTCTCTGTCTGCCTCTTTCCTACTTGTGCTGATTCCTTCTCTCCAAATAAAGAAATAAACATAAAAAGAAACTTTTATAAATTGTGAATAACAGTCAAAGGTTTTTCTAGTAGCTTTCTGGTATAATTTTTCCTGGTCTTATAATAGAATGACTTCTCTCATTATCAGTGAAAGGAAAACTGGATTCTCATGCTCCTTCCAAGCAGAAGAAGAACATGCTGACAGCTAGCACGGCCTCCACAGACTTACCAAGTAGCAGTAATTCCAGCCTGGATGTCCTCAAACACATGATAAATGATGTGGAACATGAAATGGAAGAATATGAACGGTGTACAGGACGTGAGGTCAAGGGACTGCAGGGTAGTCAGGGTCTGACAGGCTTCACTCTGTCGCTGGTGGGCTCCCTCTGTCGCCTGGTTCGCTACCTGAAAGAGGTAAGACCAAGAGGTTATTCGAGTCTCCTCTTTAAAGTGCTGGTAGACATGCTTCAGGTTTTTTTGTTTTTGTTTTTGTTTTGCTCTACGCTTAATTTATTGCAATCTCCAAATAAAATATAGTCAAATTTGAATAGCTTCGTTTAAAATACCTCAGCTTTAGATTATCTGCAGTGAAGTTTTATCATCTTAATTTTCCTCAGCATGCTGATTTATAAATCATCTAGTATACTGATACATGGTCAGCTAAGTGATGTTGATTTTAATATGAGCTTTAGTAAAATATAATTAGGAGGGTTAACCTGCTATAAATAAAATCCTGTCATATGCTGATACGGAATATTATTGTTTGGCAGTATTAGATTCAATAGAACTACTCAATGTGTTCTTCTGATGCTTTTTCTGCTCCCTACTCCCACTTCAGTTGAGTTCGGAGAGCGGCATACCTGTAACCTATAAACACAGATGGGGAAAGTTTCTCATGTTATCTGTGTGACTAACTTGGGCTTTTCATCAGTGTCTGAAATGGGAGATATTTTGTTGTTGTGAAAATAATTTATAAAACTAGTAGGAATTGGTTTTTTTAGTTCATTTGTGAATAATCAGTCTTCAGAATGCTATGGAATTAGAGTTAGCTATACATTTCATTTTTCAAAAAACCTAATTAAACTTTTTTTTATACATTTAGATTTGTCGAATACAGCAAAAAATGTTCAAGGAAATTTTATTATTATAATTGTTGACTCATTGCTGTAATTCAGATGTTGCAATTTCTTTAGAGATGTCCTCCTAAAATTGCTTTTTAGTGAAATACTTATTGTATGGTCAGACTTAGGAAAGTCTTCACATTCTTCCACCCTTAGGTTAGAAATCTCCAGGAGTGTACGTTTGGCTTTCTGAAAGTATTGCAGGTTTAGAAGCATATACTTTTTAGATAATCACTTGCTTAATGAAGGTAGATCATTTAATAGGCCTGTTACTTGTTTTTCATTTTATTTTAATGGGAACTTATTTTTGAATTGGTGATGCATTCACATGGTATGAAATTCAAAGAAACAGAGATATGGATGAAAATTCTAATTCCCACCCTTTCTTTTTTTAATGCTTATTTATTTTTGAGAGAGAGAGAGTGAGAGAGCATGAGCAGGGGAGGGGCAGAGAGGGAGACACAGAATCCAAACCAGGCTCCAGGCTCTGAGCTTTCATCACAGAGCCTGATGCAAGGCTCGAACCCACAAGCCATGAGATCATGACCTGAGTTGAAGTCCAACACTTAACCGTCTGAGCCACCCAGCTGCCCCCTAATTCCCACCCTTAACTTCCATTTAACGGGTCTGCTTCCTGGGAGCCAGCTCTGATTACCAGCATGTCTTCTAGAGATGCTCTGTGTGTATTCAGCCAGTATGTATATGTATATGTGCTTCGCCTCCACTTCATTCTGCAAAAATTGTAGTCATTTAATTCGCATACCATTCTGTTTATTGTGTTCTAGTTAAAGAAGGGGAAAGGATACAGCATTTCGTTTTAATGAAATATAAACCTTTTAATAAAAATATTTCATTCTCATTACTGTCACATAATATGTATTTTGTAAGTACTTTTTTTGACAGCTTTGAGTAGAAACTTTTAGTTTTCAGTATTTGATGCTGTTGATAGGAGTTTTTTTTTGGATGGGAGTGTTGATGGAAGTTGATTTTGTTTGATAGAAGTTGATTTTTTTTGTAGAGTGAGCTCCAGCTGCGTAAAGAAGTGGAGACAAGGCAGCAACTGGAACACATGTTGGGTGATCATCGAGAGCTCATTGATGCTCTTACAGCTGAAATTCTTCTCCTCAGAGAAGAAAATACTGCAACCCAGGTACTTAGATAAGGTCCCAAACTTTTCTGTGTTTAGTAGCATTAAATGTCTAAGAATCTGTAAGATTCTCTTCTAGTTGCCTTTGGTTTTGTTATGCTGATATGATCACCTCTCACTTCTTTATTATCATCAATGGTAGCTTTTATTGAACATGTATTATACTGGAGGTACTATAGTAGAAACTTGGACTTTAATTATGTATAGAATAAATCTACTGTCTTTAAGACACATACTATTTAGTGGAGAAGACAGAATTTACATTTAAATGATAACTACCAGTGTTACAGTAGTTTATTCAAAATGTGAACTAAAAAATTGTTATGATAGCTACTTTTAATTTCAAAACAGCAGAGGATACCATTTGAGGAAGCATCCTGTAATCATATGCCATTTAAAATTGTTTGTAGTATCTTCAGATTTATTACATAAGTCCTCTTTGTCGCTTGTCTGGATAATTGCTTTTTTGTTTGTTTGTTTTTTTGTTTTTAAAGCACTTACAAAGGGAGCACCTGGGTGGCTCAGTAAGTGAAGCATCTGACTCTTGATTTTGGCTCATTTCATGATCTCACAGTTGTGAGATTGAACCTTACATCAGGCTCTGCACCAAAAGCGTAGACCCTGCTTGGATTCTCTCTCTTCCTCTGTCTATCCCTTCCCTGCTCATGTGTGCTCTTGCTGTCTCTCTCTCTCTCAAAAAACAAAACCAAGCCAAACCAAAAAAACTTAAAGTTACACAGTATTTCTTCTAGGAAATCTTCCTGCCTCAATGCTGTATTCTTCATTTATGCCCTTTTGATATTCTTTAGATATTACTCTCTACTCTTTGTTTCTACAGATTTGCCAAATGTGGATATTTCATATAAATGGAATCATTCAATTTGTGATCTTTTGTGTCTGATTTTTTTCACTTAGCATGTTTTCAGTAGTTCATTACTTTTTATTGTCCACTGGTCTTCCATTTTATGGATATACCACATTTTACTTATCCATTCATCAAGTGATGGATTTTTGAGTTGTTTTCACCTTTTGTGTATTATGAATGAATAATGCTGCTATGAACATTCACGTACAAGTATTTGTGTGAACATAGACCTTCAGTTCTCTTGGGAAAATGAATGGTTTTTAAATGTACTAATTGGCTCAACAAATCTTTATTGATTTGGGCCTGGCACTGTTCTAGGTGTAGGAAGTACAGTAGTGAAGAAAGAAGGAATCTTTGCCCTCATGGAGTTTATTTTCTAAGTAAATCCTGAAAAAAAAGTGAAGTATATTACAAGTTAGATGGTGGTATATAGTGTAAAGAAGAATAAAGCAGGTAAGAGGCATAGGAAGTACCTAGGGTCTGGAATTGTAATGGGGGTGGGCCATGCCTGTCTGAGGAAGGCCTGAAGGAGGTGAAGGAGCGAGTGTGCAGATAGCTCAGAGAAAAGTAGTCTAGGCAGAAAACAGCAGGTGCAGAGGTGTTGAGGTGAGAGCATGCCTGTGGAGCTCTAAAGCATGAGTACCAAAGTGGCTGGAGTCGAGTGTGGGGAAGGGAGAGAAGTAGAAGGCAAGAGCCAATAGATAAGCTGGGTCACGTGGGCTTGCAGGCTGGGTAAGAATTTGGGCTTTTATGTTGTGTGAGAAGGGACACGACTGAAGGGTTTTGAGGAGAGAAGAGATGTGATGTGATTGAGGTTTTATGAAGATCACTGTGGGCGGCTGTGCGGAGACTAGATCAGAGATCACTGCCCTTTCCCAGTCCACGGTGCCCTTTGTATCTCAAGACACCGGTAGGCCGAAAGAATTACCCAAAACTTTCCTTTATTAAGTAGTTAGGCTCAAACTAGTTAGTAAGTATTTATGTCTTAAAAACTTAGATGCTGTTTGGGAAAAAACCCACAAAATATCAAAATATTGATAGAAAAAGTTAGATTTGTATTCATGAATAAATAGCCACAATTATTTACTGATGGGCTATATCTACCTGTTGGGTACTGTACAGCTTCTCAAAGCTTGGAATCATTTTGGACACTGTCATTCTTATTTCCTGTTTCACAGTAATTTTTATGCAGTGATGCTTTTTATCATAGCAGCTACTGACAACCCAGCTTCATGAAGGTACGACATCATCAAAGGGGATATATTTTGATTTAATATGGAAGCTGTGAACCACCTCAAGCTAGTAGTCCACTGGTGCCTGACATGTTGAGCAGCCTTGTTTTCCTCAAAAATTTAAGATGCCCTGTGGTGCCCCTGTGAGTTCACTCTAGTGCCCCAAAGGACTTCAAACCCCTTGGGGAATAGTATACAACTAGACTCCGGGTGGTCAAACATGGAAGCAAAATGTTACAGATAGGAGTTAGTGAAATAATCCAGGTGAGACATGGCAGCCTGGTCTAGGTTGGAAGTAGGAGACGTTGTGAAAAGGAACTAAATTATGAATATATTTTGAAGGCAAGCAGTAGGATTTGCTGATATGGGGCCAAGGAGAGGATCTGAGAGAGAAGAGTCAAGCATGATTCCAAAGTTATGGACTGAATATTTAGAAGGGATGCAGGTGCTGTTGATGAAGTGGGGGTGTTCAGGGGGAATTTGGTTTTGTACATGTAAAGTTTGAGCCTATGTGAGCTCTAGATGGAGATGCTGAGGGAGCCATTGGAGATGAGTGTGTAATTTTGGGAAAAAATTTGGGCTGATATGAAATTGTTTAGTAGACTTCATTCACTAGTTCTACCAGTAATACTTCTGGCTTCTGACCATCTCTGATTTTTATCAAGTGTTTGTACATCTTGGATATATATGTCTGTATCTATGTGTGTATAATATCCCTTATCTCTGTAAATGTTTTCTCTTAACATTATTTTATAGACATTACTATAAGCCCTTATAGGATCACATTTATAAGTTTAAATGCCCGTAAAATATTCTGTTAAATTTCCTCCACATGATATACCTGCCTCTGGGGAAGCTTGTGTAAGTTGATGCCATCTATGTAAAGAGGTTTTATAAATCAAAAGCCCTATAAAAAGGTTAATCCTTATTGTAGCAGTGTATTTATTAATTAATAATATTCCATGATACATTTAACCACTCTTCTATCATGAAACTTTTAAGATATTTATGATTATGTGTTCTTACAAAAGCACTATTTTAGTGTTTGAATGAAAGTTCAAAGTTCCTAGACTATTTAAGATAATGATATGGTTATACATATCTAGGTGATGATTTGATGTCTGATATGCCAATGATGGTATTTCATTCTCTTTTCTCTAGGCGAGACTTCAGCAGTACATGGTCACAACAGATGAGCAGCTGATATCGCTCACACAGGCCATGAAGAACTGTCCTGTGATAAAGAGCAACGAAGAAAGTCAGGTGTCAGAAAGGGGATCCTCGAGTAGGAAAATTATAGACAGTCCAGGTGGGTGTGGACTTATTACTCCAGGTATTAAACACGGATGGAGTCAACAAAACTGTAAGCTTGGTGGAGTTATTGGTTGTTTGTACATAGGCAGCACTGTCACTGTGACAATGGCTACTATCATTTTCAGCTAATATTTATTGGCTATTTGCTCTATGCAAGGCATTTTTTGAGTGTTTTACATGTATTATCTCATTTACTCCTCATAATAGTCTTATGAAGTAAGTATCACTGTTATCCCCATTTTCTTGATGAGAAAACCAAGGCTTAGAGAGAATTGGTAACTTAGCAAGATCACACAACTAGAAAGTAGCAGAACTTGCTTCCAAGACCAGGGGGGCTTTAGTGCCAGCACTTTTCATCACTGTACCAGGCTCAGGAGGAGAGGAGATGGTCTTGGAAAGAAAGAAATACCGAGTCTTAGAGATTCTGATGTTTTGAAAGCCTTTCTTCACTTCGTGTATCATCATATGCCAATAGGCTGAAGAGGACATTTAGGCTTTTTCATGTTTTTTGCTTCTAAGTAATATCATGAGGAGTGTCTGTGTGTGGAGAGTGTTCTGTGTATTTAGGGGCGTTTTCTCATGAGGGATTCTAAGAAGTGGCTGACTAAAATTTGACTTGTGTGAGATAAAGTCAGTGGCTATGGCAGGTCTCAAGGGCTAGGGGCCACCAGTGGTTTTCTCAAAAATGGTCTCTTCTCAGTGCTGGCCCCTCAGAAGCCTTGACCGTGAGAGCTAACGAGGCTATGGCTTGGAAAGTGAAGGTTCGGGGCACCGCGGTGGCTCAGTCGGTTAAGCGTCTGACTTTGGCTCAGGTCATGATCTCACTGCTCGTGGGTTTGAGACCCGTGTGGGGACCTGTCCTGACAGCTCAGAGCTTGGAGCCTGCTTCCAATTCTGTGTCTCCCTGTCTCTCTGCCCCTCCCTCACTTGCACTCTATCTCTCTCTCAAAAATGAATAAACGTTAAAAAAAAAAATTAAAAACAAAAAAGAAAGTGAAGGCTCTAGTAGGGTCCTTGTGATTTTGCCTTCTATGGAAATGCATGTAAGTATAAACACCTGCGGTGTGTCCATGGTTTCTGTAAATGCTAATCTTCTCTCATCTTCTTCAGAGGGCCCTGCTGTAAATGCTGACGTCTCCGTGCCACTGGTGTTCCGAGGGGAGGAGGTGGCTGCATTCGCACAGGAAGACTTGCCTGTTAAACTGTCTCAGGCGCCAGCCCCTCCAGATAGTGCAAATCTGGCCAGCAGTTTTCCCGCGCATATATTTGAGCCAGCTGTGTTGTTAACACCACCCAGGCAGAAGAGCAGCTCAGAATTCTCTCCCTTGCAGGATGGTGAGCAGGCTTCTTCTAGAGGGTGTGCCCGTTGCTTTTGTATGCCTTGAATATGTAACATATTGTGTCCATTGTTACTTGACAAACTGAATTCTGAAAGCTGTTGATTGCTATACATAACCTTTAAGCAGAAGGAGGATTTTTCAAGATTGTTTATATCATGTGTATTACAAGAATGGTGAAATACCACTGTTGAATTTCATTATGTATCTGTTCTATTGGACATTGTAAATGTGAAATCAGGTCAAAGGATCAAAGTCCTCGGCATTAAAATGTGGAGTAAGGGAAATCCTCTTTTCCCTATGGTCCAGGTACATAGGACAGGGTAAGAAACAAGAGATTATACTCCAAGAGTAATGAAAGCTTAACCAAAAAAGGGTTAAAAAGCTTAACCGGAAAAGAACTGTGACTTGAAGGATTTTGTAATTCAGGTGTGGTTAGTAACCTCTTTCTCATTGAAAGTTTCTAGCTTATTAGTCAATTGAGGTAATTTTATAATGAAAATTATAAATAATGAAAATTTATTTCATAAATAATGAAAAATTATAATGAAAATAGATTTAGAGCCACTTTTGTAGAACATAGAGTTTAGAGTAAAAATTTTTAAATTTAGTGTTAATCCTCAGCTTAGAGATTCTTACCTTGGGGGCTCATGGTTTTTAGAAGTTCTGTGGAGTGCTTCATTGTTTGGAAAATTATATTTATTTGTTCACCTGTACATTTTTCTGGAACTATAGCCTCTTTTTTCTCATTTTCAGAACAGTTCTTTAATCAAAAAAGTATTCTCCAGTATTTTTAGAAAAATATTATTCAACCCTGATATACCTACATTTTTATTTCTTTAAAAAGAGTGTTTACATTCTTTAAAAAAAACTTTTTTTAATGTTTATTTATTTTGAGGAAGACAGAGACAGACACAGTGTGAGCAGGGGAGGGTCAGAGTGACAGGGAGACACAATCCCTAGAAGGCTCCAGGCTCTGAGCTGTCAGCACAGAGCCCGATGCGGGGCTTGAACTCACAAACCACGAGATCATGACCTGAGCCAAAGTTGGATGCTTAACTGACTGAGCTACCCAGGAGCCCAGAGTGTTTATATTCTTAAATAGGAGAACTGAATAATAACTTTTTTTTTTAAGTTTATCTATTTTGAGAGAAAGTGAGAGAGAGCATGAGCAGGGAAGGGCAGAGAGAGAGAATCCCTGAACTGACAATGCAGAGCCCAGTGTGGGGCTTACACTCATGAGCCATGAGATCATGACATCAGCTGAAATCAAGACTCTGATGTTAAACTGCCTGAGCCACCCATGCACCCCCACTATAATAGCTTTTACTGTCATTGGGACTTGCAAATTTTGTCAGACTGTACTTTCTTTTCAATAAAGGACAGGCTGAGGTCATAAAGGTTAAAGGAAATGACAAATCCTTACCATTGTAAAATTTGTTTTGGCATTTATTATGTGATTGTAGAATCTGTCAGATCTTTGTGGCATAGGGAGACTGTGCTCAGTGCTGAGAGTCAGAAGTGCTGGAGTGTTGGCCCATCCAATGCCTAGCTGTGAGGCATGCTAAGAAACTAACCTTTTCTACATTTCATTTTCCTGGATCTAAAATGAAAGATTTTTCTTTTATCTTTAATGTTCCTCGAGCTCCATAATTCCATGATTTGGTATTTCTCTTAAGAGGCTAGAGAGTATTATTCACTCTGGCTAGATTTAGGAAATGGGATTTCAATTCTGATTTCTGCTGAGGAAGGATTTTCATTCCTTAATGTAATCTTTCAGATGTTTATATGGTATTAATAAGCTTGTCAAATGATCTCTTTTGAGGTATTATATTTTCCATTGGTGACAGTAAAATAGCTTGAAGTTCTTCTAAAGAAATAATTACAGTAAATATTTTTACTCTGATTACAAATATGATTACAAATGTTTACTAAAGTAAGTTATTTGGGGACTGTTATAGACAACACTCTGTTATTAGCAGGTTTGCACTGAAAATAACGCTATACGTTTCTTTTACAGTGTGCAGATAGAATAATCTTTGAATGTGTATTGTTGAAGTTTCGTCATCATAGTGTTCAGCATTCTGTTTAGAATGCTCACATGTAAAGAATTGTTCAGTTAAACTGAACAAGTAGATAAAGGTAGGAGATACATAGGGCCCTTTATCAGCATTTAGTTGTGTTTGAGAATAACTGTCCAATAAAACTTTCTGTAATGTTGAAAATGTTCTGTGTCTGCTCCACTGAGTATGGTAGCCACTAGCCTCAGGGGGCTCTTGAGCACTGGAAATGGCTAATGTTACTGAAGAACTGAATTATTAATTTTACTTAACTTTAATGAATTTGAATTTAAAAAGCTGCATTTGGCCAAAGGCTATCATAATGGACAGGATCACTCTAGAATTTCCCATCATAGATATTTTCCTTTAGCTACTAATCGACTTCTAGTTTGTTTTACAGTCACACTTTTTGAAACGGTAGTATGTTAATACTGTTTTCATTTTCCGATTTCTCATTCATTTTTCATTTTCAAGTGCTAAGTCTAATTTATATTTCCATATGCTTAAAAAAAAAAAGCACATGGAAAAAGACATACAAGGGACTCTTCCTCTTTCATCTTTAGGCCTGCCCTAAGAGGGAATCTTTTTTTTTTTTTTTTTTAATTTTTTTTAATGTTTCATTTATTTCTAGGAGAGAGAGAGAGACAGCATGAGCAGGGGAGGGTCAGAGAGAGAGGGAGTCACAGACTCTGAAACAGGCTCCAGGCTCTGAGCTGGCAGTGAGCACAGACCCCGACGCGGGGCTCGAACCCACAAACCGCGAGATCATGACCTAAGCGAAAGTCGGACGCTTAACCGACTAAGCCACCCAGGCGCCCCAAGGGAATCATTTTTTTTTCCAGTTAGATTTCTGTTTATCTTGTGGTGGTCTCCATAATTAAAATAAAATACTTTTATATTTCTTTTCTTAGATGTCAGCTTTACACAATAATTATAGACTCTGATTAAAGAAGAGCGTTTAAAATTTTTTTCTTATGTTTTTATTTTATTTTTGAGAGATTCAGAGCATGAGCAGGGGAGGGGCAGAGAGAGAGAGGGAAACACAGAATCCAAAGCAGACTCCAAGGGCAGAGCTGTCTGGCACAGAGCCCGACGCAGGGTTCCATCTCATGGATCCCATCTCAGGATCGTGATCTGAACTGAAGTCAGACGCCTAACCGACTGAGCCACGCAGGTGCCCCATATTAAAGAAGAGGGTTTGATTAACATTAACGCCTACTTCCCTTTTCTAATTTGGATGATTATATTTTAATTTTTAATTCTTCTGTTGTTTAACTTTGTGATTTCAAATACTTTTTATTTCTTCTTGGCTAACTTGAGGCAGTACCTCTCAGCTTTCCACTGTGTAAGACGAGCGCACCAGCTCCCCTTTCTGGCTCTCCTTTGCTTCTACTTCCCACCCTCAGTCAACCAACGTTTCCTTTTACGGGATCACGTTTGGTAACATTTATGTTGTTCCATTATCACACTTAGGTCTCCTGTGTCTTATCTATAGAAGGGTACTGAAAGTTGAAAACAAATGAGAATTATTTTTTGTGTTGTGATCCATTGTTACTATCAATCCTTGTGCCACAGGGAGGAAAAAGTTCTTAGGAAGATCAAAGTGAATTTGTGTGTGTGTGTGTGTGTGTGTATGTGTGTGTGTGTGTGTGTGTGTGTGAATTTCTTTATTTCACTTTATCAGTTGTTCAGAATCTTTAAGTTTGCTCTGTATTTATGGCGACTTTCTTGCTCAGTTTTTGTTTTGCCTGGAATTTCAAATTGCTTTTATCCTCTTGTTTACACAAGAATAATGCACTTTATATGTGAATAATATCTTCTGGTCCTTTAGTTATAGCGTCTATGGCATGGAATCCATTTTCATCCTAGAGATGCTTTCCTGAAGCTCTTCATCCCCTGGTCCAGTGTAGACGGATTGATTGCTCGCTGGGCCTGCTGCATGCCTCTTACCTTGGGAATTGCTAACATTACGCTCCTGGATTGCATCTCCTATTTCCTGGATATCATTTCTTCTTCTTTGGTTTTCTCCCTCAAGTTTTTGAAAGAAATCATCAGCATGGGTGTACAGAAGTTAAACCCTAAGTTCTTAAAAATTTGAGAATGTTTTTATTCTTCTGTTATACTTGGTTGATAATTTGTCTAGACCTAGACATTCTAGGTCCATGGTCCTATCCCCTGAGAAATCAAGGGCATGTTCCATTGAATTTTAGTATCTGGTGTTGTGGTTGAGATGTCTGATACAATATCTAACTTTTATTTCTCTGTACTTGACCTACTTTTTCGCTGTGGAAGCTTTAGGGTTCCTCTGTTTTAATTCTTATATTGCATAAGGTGTGTCTAAATATAGTTGTTGTTAATGTTGTTGTTTTTCTCATTGCACAATGAGGCACTAGTGAGATCTTTCGGACTGAAGCCACATGACTTTTTGCAGTTTTGGAAAACTGTATGTTGGCCTTTTGGATTATTTTCTTATGTATCTATCCTTGTATCTTCCTTCTTATATCCTAGAGGGGTTTTTTCATGTTGTATTCAAGCCTGTCTTTTAGATTTCTTTAAGTCACCAAATCATATTTTTAATTTCTAAGCAAGAGCCTTTCTTATTGTCTCATTGTTCTGTTTTCATTGATGATTGTTACAAATGCATTATCTTCTAGAAATTCTCTTCCGAGTAGACCAGTTAGAATTTTGTTACATTATCTTCTGTATCTGGATTTTCCTTCACTTCCTCTTGGTCTCTTGTTCTGTTTACCTATCCTGGTTTTTCTCTTTGTGCTGTTGGTTTTCCTTATATGTCTGGTGATACTTTATGGTCCATGATAGTTAAGAATAAAATGATTAGACTGAATGGTTAGGTGGTTGGCATAGATTTTCTCTTCTGTGATGTAAGTGGGTCTTGGTCTGTTTTCCCAGTAGGCTTTCTCGTTAGCAGTTGCTTTGTGTATGTGGACACGCTCTGTTAACTGCTGGCCTCCTTTCAGGGTATGCAGCATACAGGTAGGATCAAGTTCTTCCACTGGGGCTACCACATTTGCTCTCCTCAGTGCTGGTTTTTGCTTTCGAGGATGGTGGGGTAAGTAGTGAGTACAGCCTGACTGATGTAACTGTAATGTAGACGAACTTCCAAGTTATTCTCTAGTTTTCAGTCCTACTTCTCACTCTCTCTTTCTCTCTCCAGCTTCTCGTTCTCTCTCTGTCATCTTTGAGCTAACAGCTTTTTTAGGGTCCCCCCAGAAAGACTAGCTTTTACCTGTAGCTTCCTTAGAATATATACATGTTCTGAGCTGTGTTTTCTGATCAATTTCATTCTTCCACACACTTCCCATCTGCTTTCAGTTTTCCAGAAATGTGTTGAAGTATCTCATTTGCTAATGACTTTCTTCCTAGACCATTATCTTTACTGATGGGGGCTTTTAAATTTTTTAAATTTCATTTCCATGTTGTCAGTGAAAGTAGGCAAGCCTATAGTGTTGGACTAGGAGTTCACTCCCTAGTAGGTCATTTCACTTAAACTACTCTTGCTAAGGACTCCGGTTAATAACTCCAGTATTTTTCTTCTGTCTTTGTGTCCTAGGTCTCACAGTAGCATTATATATGATTAACCACTCCATCTTTGTTTCCTTCATACTACATTCTTGTAATATTTCTCTATCCTTTCTGGCTGCTCCATTTCAGTCTGCTTGGCTAGCTTCCCCTCATTTATGCATCTCTAAATGTTGACTTCCTCGTATGTTGTATTGGTTTCTTTTCTCACTCCATTCTTTTTCTCTAGACAGTTATGGCTTCCAGTACTTTCTGTATGCCCAGTGACTTCCAGTTTTGTATCTTAGCCTAGATGGCTCTCTTGAATTTCTGACCCATGAACAATCCATATGCTTGGATGGATATTGGGATAAATTATAAGGTACTTTAAACTTACCCTGTTCAAAATGGGATTCTCTCTCTCTCTTTTTTAAAAATATTTATTTTTGAGAGAGAGAGATAGAGGGAGAGAGAGAATGGAAGCAGGGGAGGGGCAGAGTGAGAGGAAGACAGAGGATCCAAAGCATTGACAGCATGGAGCCCAATGCAGGGCTCAAACTAACGAACCATGAAATCATGACCTGAGCCGAAGCTGGCTGCTTAACCAGCTGAGCCAGCCAGGCGCTTCCAAAATGGAATTCTTGACAGCTTCTCTTCCCCCAAATCTGTTCCTCTTTGTCTTCTCCATCTCTAAATTGTATCACTACCCACTCAGCTGTGCATGCCATCTTGATCGGTGTTTCCTTGACTCCCCACTTCCAGTTCTTCACTCTTAGTTCTGTTGCCAACATGTTTCTCAAATTTATTCACTTCTCTTCACCTTTGTAGTAAAATCAGAGCTACTGTCTTCTTTCTCCTGGACTACCATGGCTTGCCGGTCTCACTACTTCCATTCCTGGGCCTTCCAATTAACCACAGCATTTAAGAAATAGAAATTGACTCATTGCCAAACCTCCAGGTTTCATTCCTCTTGGATTAAATTATAAAATTCCTAACATGGATTAATTCATACAAGAAATAGTTTCTGTACACCTCTCCAGTCTCATATTTTTCCAGTTCTCCCTTTTTGCTGTGCTATGCTAAACTGGACTCATTTCTTTGCTCTTTCCTATTTTGGGACCTTCACATATGTTGTTCTCTCTGCCTGTAATGTTCTTTGCTCTGCTTTCTGCCACATATGTAACCATTTTAAAATTCTACTTCTTCAGAGATGTCTTTCCTGACCATCCTCAGTTTACATTAGGTATTTAAACTCTCCCCACCCCCAAGATTCCCTGGTATGATTTAATACATGTATTAAAATACGAAGTTGGCAGACCTTTTTTTTTTTTTTACAAGGATACAGATGAAGCCTTAAGGAATATGAAATTGTCTGTGGTTTGATTGTTAGAGGTGGCATTGCTGGAATATTCCCTGCTAAAATAATTTAGGCATTCAGAAGCCAAACCCTTCTACTGAGATACATCTCTAACTACCACGATGAGTAATGAGATGATTATAGTGCCAATCTATGGCTTAATGATGTGTGTTTATTCTGATATTTTATCCACAGTATTGAGGAGGACTGTTCAAACCCGTCCTGCTCCACGGATTCCTTCAACTGTGGAAATAATCGAGAAGGAACAAAATTGGGAAAAGAAGACCTTACCTACTGGCACAGACAATCAGAATCCAAATGAAGAAAGTCACCTCTTCACTCAGAGGTGGAGGGTCTCTCACATGGGGGAAGGTCTGGAGAACAAAGCCCGGGCTCCTTTCGTTAACCTCTCACAGCCTTTCTGTAGTTCCCATTCACACATTCAGCAGGCCAGAAACCCTGTGTTCTCTGAAGAGCCCTCGGTACTGGGAGACGGGCAACAGCTTAGAACAAATGAGGCATTAATACAAAGAAGGGACGTCATGGCACGAATTGCTGAGTTGACACTGAAGAACTCAGCGCTCAAAGCACATCTAAATAATACCATTGGGTCAGGAGGAGAGCAAGGGGATGGACCTCAGGACTTAAACAAACAAGAGACCAGTCATGCAAGCGACGTGGCCGCAGTGAGTACTGGTTAAGGGTTGGCTAGGGACATTTAGGAATTTAACTACATCGCTGGAGCATCTTAAGGGCCTTCTTTCCTGAAGTGATCCTGGATATCTTTGAGGCTGCTACCAGGAGATTTGTGCTTAGCCGTGTCCTCATCAGAGTAAGGAAAAGTTATTTATCAGCTTATTTAACACATAAAGTAAAAGACGATAATATAAAATAGACCCCAAGGAAAATAGGACAAAGGTAAAATATGTAAGAAAGCCAAAATTAAGCTGGGAATAATTTATAAGATGTGGAATTGGTATGAATCGAAAGTCTGCCACACAACTATGTTTTAATTGAAAGTGTTTCTTTTTTTAAAATTTTTAACGTTTATTTTATTTTTGAGAGAGAGAGGCAGAGCATGAGTGGGGGAGGGACAGAGAGAGAAGGAGACACAGAATCTGAAGCAGGCTGCAGACTCCAGGCTCTGAGCTGTCAGCACAGACCCCATCGTGGGGCTCCAACTCATCAACTGTGAGATCATGATCTGAGCTGAAGTTGGACACTTAACCGACTGAGCCACCTAGGCACCCCTAATTGAAAGCATTTCTATCCTTAAATTTTTTTAATATTTATTTTTGAGAGAGAGCAAGAGCGAGTGGGAGAAGAGCAGCGAGAGCGAATGGGAGAAGGGCAGAGAGAGGGGGAGACACAGAATCCAAAGCACGATCTAGGCTCTGAGCTATCAGCTCAGAGTCCAATGCAGAGCTCGATCCCATGAACTGTGAGATCATGACCTGAGCCGAAGTCTAGTGCTCAATCAACTGAGCCACCCAGGTGCTCCGAAAGCATTTTTACTCTTCTAGAGGCTCATACAAGAGAATTATGTGTAGCTGACCTTCAACTCATGAGGAGTTAATTTTTTAGTATGCAAAATGCATTTCGCTATAGAAATGATGTTTTAAAGGATTATTAACATGAGACTTTAATGTATATATGAGTCATCTGGAGATCTTGGCAAAATGCAGTTTCTGATTGAATAATTCTGAGATAGCACCTGTGCATTTCTAGTTAGTTCCCAGATGGTGCCGGGCCAAGGTTTATACTTTGAATAACAAAAGTCTGCTTATTATAGTGCAGGAGTTTTAAATAAGTTAAATAAATTGTAAGTTAAATAAATTGTAGGCTAACCTGGTAACTTAAATCTTCATTTTCTTGTTCGTGGGGAGAAAAGGTATTCTAAGTTCCAACTGGTAAGTGTTTTTACACCCACGTTCTCATGCTGGTCCCAGTGATGGAGGAGATTTCCTTTTACACCTTCATCAGCCAAAGTGGCTCCTGTCAGGGCTCTGATAGGGGATGGGATAGTGTTTTAGCACGTGTGAAGGAGCTGGGCAGCTTTGTGGATTAGAGGGGTTCCAGAGGTGATTGCTTTTGTAAAGAGCTTTACCGATGTTAGATTGAGGGCTTCTATGGGGAAGTTTAAAAAGGGGTGGGAGGATAAGGGCCACCTCTGTCACCGCTGGCTCATGGGCAATAAGGGCAGTGTGAGGACAGAGTCACAGAGTGATAGAAGGGTCTAGCAGAAGAGGAGCCTGGGAGAACAAAATTAGGAGTCGGCAGCAGCCATGGGTATAGATGTACATAAGTGCAAATTGCCTTAATTTTGAGTCACTGAAAGCATTTCTATGCTCCCAGAGTTTTGACAGTTACTCAAAACAAGTAACTAAGTCTTGGTTTTAAAAAGGCAACAGAGTTAAAAATTGAGCTTGCCTTCTTTTCTAATTAGTATATAGATCAGGCTAGTGGGCACAGTCTAATATTATTGTTCTCACCACCCTCTTTGTCATAATCAGAATTACAAAATGATCTTTACATTGTTTTGCTGATGTCTTTTTTTTTACTAATGGGCATGAGGTACAAATTAGTGATTTCTGTTAGGATTTTTTTCCCCCCAAAGGGACACATTTAACTAAATGAAATAAGAATGGCACACATATTTCTCTCAGGAATTTTCCTATTAAATTTAGTTATATTCCACATATATACGTATATGTGGAATATAGTGGTATATATTTTTCACTCTACCTTTCATATTCCTTTCCAGTCACCGCTTTTCTCCAATTAGATCTCTGAGGCCAAACGTGGCCTGGGGAGGCTGACCCGTGGTCAAGGAGAATGATAAGATTCCTAGAAATCTTTGCCAAATAACTCATGGTATATGTATGTAGATTGAGGTGTCAGAAGCATCTCTCAAGTACAACAGATCCCCTTCTGTATATTGCGATTCAAACCACAGATCTGTCATTAATAGACCTGTTACTTAGAAGCCAGGTCACTAGCAGTACTGTCTTTGTTCATGTGATCTTTTGTGCACCTCATCAAATGTGAAGAGATTGAGGAAAGCTTTGTCCCACAGCACTCCCCATGGACAGAGGGAGTAGGGGGCCTGTGTGGTACCACTATCAGAATGATTCATATCCCTTTTTTTAAATGTTTCAATTAAGTGACTTGTAGATTTTATCCTTTGCCTACTATTCAAGTTTACATATAGCAAGGGCAGTGAATACTGACTAGCTGGCTCTTAGTGGAAGAGTTTATTTTTACAAAAAGTCACAATTGTTTGGATTATTTTTAATATGAAATTTTTGCCTTTTTTTTTTTTTTAAAGACTTTTCCAACAACACAGCCTTTAACACCAAGTAGTATGGAGGAACGGATTGCAGAATTGAATCGGCAGAGTATGGAGGCTCGTGGAAAACTCTTGCAGTTAATAGAGCAGCAGAAACTTATTGGTTTGAATCTTTCCTCTCCACCAGTATCACCTATTCCGTCACCTCTCAGAGCATGGACTGGTTGGTCACAAATTCTTGACTTAAAAGCTAGACACATGAGAGTTAGTTTTCACTTTCTTGATTTTGAGCTGAAAGAGTATATATGTTTAAGTGCCTTCAATTTTACATAGAAAGAAATAGACCTGAGTCCCATCAATTTTACATAGAAAGAAAAAGATCTAAGTCACAGAATAAGTGACAGAAATAAGACTAGAAGGCCAGTCTTTTGGTAGAAAGCTATTCCATGGTGCCTGTAGTTAATCTTTGGTGTCTGAGTTCCCAAGTTGTCTCGTGTGTAAATGAGATTCATTAAAGTGTATGATTCACTTAGGATATTTGTTGTGGCTAAATGTAAAACGTAAGCATTGGAGTGCCTGGGTGTCTCAGTCCATTAAGTGTCCGACTCTTAAGTTCTGCTTAGGTCATGATTCCAGGGTCGTGGGATTGAGCCCCATGTCAGACTCCCCATTGAGCGTGGATCCTGCTTGAGATTTTCTCTCTCTCTTTCTCTCTGCCTCTCCCCAACCCACTTATGCCCTCTCTACCTCTAAAATAAACTAAAGAAATAACCAAGAAAACCTAAGCATCAAAGTGATAATTTAGAATTTCATCAACAAGTTATAGGTTATTTTGTTAAAACCAATTAAAACATTTTCATTTGTAAATTAAACTTTCCATTCTGTTATTACATTTAGAAATGTGAAAAACTAGAGGAGTTTCTAAATAATAGAATAGCAACTAAAAAATTAATGGTCATAATATTTACATTCAAAAAGGTACTGATGAAGTGAAGTGGATCTAAAGTTGTTCTTTAGGCAAAAATTGAATTACTAAGACCCTCAAGAGGGTAGAGCTATGGGAATGCTATAGAGAAACTAATTTTGGCTCAGGAAAAAAGAAGATCTTAATTGTTAGGAATAGAAAAGCTTTATATCAGTAAGTGGTATTTTACCTAAGGTGCTCAAGCATTGCTGTTTCAGAGGGATTCATATATACTGTGGTGGTTGAAGCAGACTACCTTTAAGGTATCTGCCAATAAGACTTTCAGAAAACTTTTTATTCCCGTGTAATTATCATACAGTGTTATATCAGTTTCAGGTATACAGTATACTGATTCAGCAATTCTATACATTAGTGCTTACCACGGTTAGTGTACTCTTTCTTAACAAATATTTCTTTTTGAGAAAGAGAGAGGGAGAGTGCACGGTGCAGAGGGATAGAGAGAGAAGGAGACAGAGGATTCCAAGCTGTCAGCACTGAGCCCAGTGTGGGGCTGAACCCAACAAACCTTGAGATCATTACCGGAGGTAAAACCAAGAGTCAGATGCTTAACCAGGCACCCTGCTGGTTAGTGTCCTCTTAATCCCCTTCACCTGTTTGACCCATCCTCCCACCCACCTCCTCTTTGCCAGAAAGAATTTTTCTTTCAGTTACAAATCCTTTCTTTTTTGACTTGAGACCTAGAGAGCAGACTCTTAAAAATTACTGGAAAATGATGGATAATCCATATTCCTGGGGCTCTTTCTTTGTTTAGTGTAGGCTTCTTCACATGACAGCTTTGTCTGCTGTTCTTCATAGTATGAAGCCTAGAGATGACTTTTGATTAGAATGAATACATGAAGTCACTCAGTACATCTGAACATCTACTACCTTCCACCCTGTTCTGGGGTCCTGGGGAAACTGTCCCAAACAGGACAAATTGCTATCCAGCCTGACTACTCTAGCATTCAAGTTGGGGAGCAAGCAGGAAACGAATAAGCAAATAAATAGAAAATGTTAGTTAGTGCTAAGTGCAGTGAAGAAGAATAAAGCAAATCACTCAAGAATAATTTTGTAATTACAGTAGACATCTTGTGTTTCAATAGTTTCTTAAGGTTTAAAATACTTCCATTGCTCTTATCTTACTGACTCTTCAACACATCCTGAGAATAGATAGAGCTGATATTATAGCTATTTGATACATATGTAAAGTGAGGCAAAAGAGGTTAACTGATTTATCTGAAGTTCTAAAGCAAACTGGTAAATTTGCAACTGTGTTCTTTTCATTCCAGTGGTCATATCTCCAACATATTCTCTTTTAAAGTAAAATTCTTGGTTTCATGAGAACCTTCTCATGATAAAGATATGCCATGCAAAGCATCTTTTGCTTTCTAGAGTAATGGAAGAATATGTTATACAATTAAATATGGCTTCATTACCCACTAAAGCCCTGAAAATCACTGGTGTGCAGTAGTGAATCGTAGGAGTCTGTGTGAAACTGGGGGTAAACATTAAGTCTTTCATTAATAGATAATAACTATTTGTTAATTGATAGCCTTCTTGTGAAATACTGAGTATGAACACAACTATACTTGCCATTGGCCCTGTGGTCTCTTCAGCCACCTTTCCCCTACCTAAGTTGTCTTCAGGAATCTACTTATGTAATAGATTTAAAAGATTTAAAGTTTTATTGAATGACTTCAGAAATTTTTCTTTTTTCTTTTTTTTTGAAAACTTTAGATAAGCTGTTTTGACAAAAATCACAAGTTTTTTAGGGCTAGCTCTTAATTTCTGTTTTTCACTTCCAGATTTGACATGATACCACTTGTCTGAAGATTCTGGCTTTCTATGAACTGGCATGCTACTGAATTGATACTAGTAACGAAAGTTTCTTATCTCACAGTTCATTTTGAAAAAAATTCTTCCAGTGTGTCTGTGGGTCATAATGAAAATATAGAAAGAACCCCCAAATTTATAATGTGAAATTTTGCAGTACGATAGAAATCAAGTTAATTTTTTGCTTTTATTTTAATGAAAGTTAATGGAAACTAATATTTATTTTTATATTTTAGAGGGAGGAAAGAGGACAATTGAAGTGTCTATTCCAGGAGCAGAAGCCCCAGAAAGCTCAAAATGCAGTACTGTCTCTCCTACCAGTGGGATAAACTCAAGAAGGTAGGGTTACAATGTGGATAGTTACTTTAAAGCAAAAAAAAGTCAAGAATGTGATAAGTTTATTCTATTTGGGATAAAAGAAAGTGCATAGTGTCTGACTTAGGTTCAGACAGATTCACTCTTGTAGAGAAAATAACGTAATTGGAGAAGAGAATTTCTGGGAAAAAAAAAGAGTAAGGGCGAGCCTTAAGTAGAGCAGTGTGGGTTGTTACTGAGAACAAAAATAGGATAGTAGCACATATGTAGAGCCCCTTTTATAGGTCATGAAATTAGGAGATCACATGTGACAGGGTAAGTAAACTGACCAGTAGTATTTTTCTCCTGTACAGTAAATGAAACTGAAGCTCATAGAGCTAATTGGGTGGTTTTTCTAGATGGGTCACTGGTTGGTAAATGGTGGCACTGAGGACAGACCTGGCTCTTCTGTCAGCACTTTCTGTGCTTACCATGACAGTGCACTGCTGATTCGAGGCTCATACACTGTCTGGCCTTTCTCCCCTCATGCCCGCACATGCATTTCTCTCCTTTAGTATTAAAAATGTTACAGCATGATACTGTCATGATGGATGCCCTCATTATATGTTTGTCAAAACCCATAGAATGTATAACAGAAGCATGAACCCTAATTAAACTATGGATTTAATTAATAATAATGGATCCGTATCAATTGTAATAAATGATGCATATGATGCAAGGTGTTAACAGTAGATGAAACTGCAGGGGAGGTGAAGGGTATATCAGAACTCTGTACTTTACACTTAATCTTTCTATAAACCTAAAACTACTCTAAAAAAAGAAGTCTATTATTTAAAAAAAAAAAAAAGACTAGGTCGGTAAAAATATGTTGTAAATAATTTGGACATAACTCAGCCATTCTTTTTCAACCTCTTGCCAATGCTGAGATTTGTCATTCTTCTGTAATTGAAGGTTAATAATGATAGATCACTCTCCCCCTCTCCTTTATTTCTTATAAACAGATCTTCAGGGGCTACTAGTAATTCTTGTTCTCCATTAAATGCCACCTCAGGAAGTGGGCGATTCACACCTGTTAATCCAAGAGCAAAGGTATGTGATAAAATGTAATTGTGAAATGTGTGTAGGGGTCAGGATAGTGAGGGTGGAAGGTGACCCATTTAGTGATTTCCATTCTTAATGTGACATAAAATTCTTAGACGTAAAGAGTTCTGAATTCACCTTTGCTAGAAAAAAACGAGTAAGCCATACCATTTCTTTTGTGTTCTGGGGTAGCTAAGAAACAAGGTGAAATTCGCTGGGATTTCCACATAGGCTGGAAATTGCTGGTTTCAGGCAGAGCACTCCTGCATCGCAGGACATACAGTGTGCCTTGAAGCAGTAGGTCTCCCGAGGTACTGGTTCCCTCAGTGCTTGCTGTGGCTGTGTGGGACTTGGGATAGCCAGAGCCCTGGGGCCACTTGCCGTGTCCCTTGACCCCAGGGTGTTCTATCTGAGTGCGCCACTGGTTAGAGAGTTACAGTGAATCAGTGCCGTGCATCTTCTTCATGTGTTCTGATTTGTTCTAGATTAGACCAAATAGTGAGTGCTTCAGTAATTGCTGAGTATTTATAGCCCTGATTAATTGATAGGCTCAGATATCCCAGTTGCCTAGCACTAGAAGATTTGTCCTTTGTTGTTTCTTATATCCTAAAAAAGTTTTAAAATAAACTATTTTATCTAATTTTCCCTTAATTCCCTAGTTTCTGGAATTTAGTAACAAATTAATTTACTAAGATCAAATAACTATTATTTTAAGAAGTTGTACATGTCATTTGTATAAAACACTGGATTTATCCTTTATTTAAAAATGAGGCTTCCTCAGTCAATAAGAGGATCTGATGACCAGGGAATCAGTTATTTGGGAGTTTTGCTGTTGAAGAATAAAAGTTACCAGTAGCAATTTAATTTTCAGTACCATTTAATGGCATGGGATAACATGGTTTTATGTTCTTGATCTAAATGATTGTAAACCTGGACTGGGCACATGTTTCTGATTACCTTCTAAATCCTTTTTGCGTCTTTGTTCAACAGATTGAGAAGCAAAATGAGGAAGGCTGGTTTGCTCTTTCTACCCACGTGTCATAAGTGAAGTTAGCTGTACAGTTTGTTCTCGGTAGCATATTCTTGAACTTTCACTACTATCTCCCTGCTCCTGCTTGCAAGTTTTCTTGTCCTGTTAGGTAAAACCTTCAAAGATCTTGTGACTTAGTACTTATGGAACAAAGAATAAAGCAAGTATTTCAGTTTTGGACCTTTTCAAATAAATTTCCAACAACTATCTAGCGTACAACCTCCTTTGAATAAAATTTTGACTCTAGGGAAATTGAAGTTTTATATTCTGATAATTTCATAAGTATTGTAAGGTTTTTCTGAGTAACACATTTTTACCTTTATTGTCTTTATTCAATACTTTTTTGTTTCTTTTTGTCTTAATATACCTCAAATGATGTATTTCTTTTATTTATTTATTGTTTTCTGAAGAACTAAGTTGCTTTGTGTGTAGCTGACAATAAAATGGCCCTGGGTGATTAAAGTCTGGCTTTCAGAAAAATTTAACACTCTCTTTGATTTCTTTTTGGGAGGGAAGTCACTGTTGTTCATCATTTTTTGCATCAAGTGGAATGTACAGCTTTAAAAAAATAGGCGTGGTAGCATTTGTTTATATTGCTGATGCAGGTAAGAGTGGTTGTATATATTACAAAATTCTTACATAGTCTTTGAATGTGAAAATGTCATCAGTAATGATAATGCACATCAAATAAATAATGATCGTAGAGCTCATGTTAGAAATGAGTACAAAAAGTTGCAGTCAACTTTTCCAGCCCTGAATCTACTACACATTCAAGGTAGTTTTCTTCACGGCACCTGTTTGGCTCTCAGACACTGGTTTTTATTTTAAACTTACTTTTTAAGTTATCTCTGTCCTTTCGCTGTATGATGGGAATCCTCAACCGGGAGTAGTGAAAGTGAGGTTGGGGAAGCACATTGGAACTGCTTGGGGAGCTTTTTCAGACAACACTCTCCCTTCTCCTGCAGTTAAAAACTACTATTCTAGGAAGTGGCATTTGGGCCTCATCATTGTGGTGGCAAAAATAAAAATTTCTTCTGGTATCTCGGAATTTGTTTTCATGAAGTCGCCTGACCTTATTTGCATTATTGCAGATTCTTCCATCTGTATTGCACTTTTTGAAACTTGGTATCTATAAAGTACTATCCCTGCCTGGAATATAAAACCATTTTAGTACCATTCCTTCTATTGCTAAATGCCAAGTTATCTGCTTGGTTTGTGACTGCATTCTTTTTTAATTTTTAAAAGTTTTTACTTAATTTCCACTTAGTTAACATGCAGTATAATATTAGTTTCAGGTGTACAACATAGTGATTGAACTTTCATATGGTGCCCTGCGCTCATCACAGCGAGTGCACACCTTAATCCCCATCACCTGTTTTAACCCATCCCGCACCCACCTCCCTGCTGGTAACCATCAGCTTGTTCTCTTTAGGTGGCAGTCAGTTGGTTTGCCTCTTTTTTCCGTTTGCTCGTTTGTTGTTTCTTAATTTCCACAGATGAGTCAGATCATAAGGTATTTGTCTTTCTCAGACTGACTTATTTTGCTTTAGCATAATACTCTCTAGTTCCATCCATGTCATTGCAGATGGCAACATTCCATGTGAATGCATTCTTTTGACATACATTTTTCTTTTTCTTTTTTTTAAATTTTTATTTACTTTTGAGAGAGAGACAGAGTGTGTGCAGGGGAGGGGCAGAGAGAGAGGGAGCCACAGAATCCGAAGCAGGCTCCAGGCCCTGAGCTGTCAGCACAGAGTCTGATGTGGGGCTCAAACCCATGAACCTTGAGATCATGACCTGAGCCCAAGACAGACGCTTAACTTACTGAGCCACCCAGACACCCCTGGCAGACATTTTTCTTAATGTTCTTCAACTGGTTATTTTTCCTTTATAATTCTTTAAACTTTAAAAGCCATGATTCTCAACTTTGGGAACACTAAAAAAGACCAAACTGACTACCTGGGGAATGAGCCCTTGGCATGGCATTTTAAATAAGCTGCTTAAGGTGATGTAATGTGCAGCCAGAGTTGAGAACCAGTGCTCAAAAACCTCCAAAGGTTTGTGGAGCTCATGGTGAAGTATCCATCCTGCTAATATTTGTTTTTGTTGATAAAATACAAAGGTAAGTTGAAAATACTCCAGTAATAACAGATACAGAGAAAAGAACTTTCTTAGGCTTTCTGAAGCAGTGAGTACTTCTCAACTTTAGCTGCCATTCATCACCTAGGGACCTTCTAAAATTCCCATTGCCCAGGTCTCACCCCAGACCAGTTAGCTTTTACTCTGGGGGCAGAACACAAGCATCAGCATTTTGAGAAACCTCCTCAGAGGATTCCAGTGTATAGCTAAGCCTGGGAAACATTATGAAGATATTTATCATCCACAAGTCATAAATTGGTGTGTGTTTGGTTTTAATTAACACTACCCTGGGCCCTCTTTATTAGCTTTCAGGGCCAACTGCTCAGTGGGTCTCAGTGTATGAACCCTGACCAGCACCATCAGGAGGATCACCAGGGGTACTTGTTAGAGATGAAAATTCCTGAGCCCTACTCCAGACCTATGGCTTAGAAACTCTGCTGTTTTAATAAGCCCCTCGTGATGCTGATGCATGTTCAGATATGGGAACCATTGATCTATGGTCACAGTGGGTGCACTCTGCTATATTTGCTGATTTGTATTTTTATAGTTCAAACTCAGATTACTGGTATTTGTTGTATTTAGACTCATGTTTTTGGTCAACTTTAGTAAAAGTTGTCATTTTCTGTATCACAGCTTGGGAGAGAAACTAGATTGATAATCAAATCCACAGTTAATGATACAATCATTCCTGTATTGTATAGTGAAATCATTTAAGTTAGCAGAGTTTAATAATTTACAGTTTACTAAGTGCCAGATACTGTTTTAGCCACGTTTCATGAAATTATGACACCTTTATGAGGTAGATACTATTATCCTTACTTTGCAGATGGAGAAATTGAGGTAGGAGGAGGTAAGTACCCTCTCAAGTTCACACAGCTTGGGATTGGTGGCCCTGGGATGGGACATAAGAAGTCTTTCTACACGACCTATGCCATGCTGCTGTCTTACAGTCAATATGGTATGGAAGCCCCATAATAATAATAGCTATCTTTTTTTTTCTTTTTTTTTTTTTAAATTTCTGAGAGAGAGAGAAAGAGAGAGAGTGAGCAGGGGAGGGTGAGAGAGGGAGGGAGACACAGAATCTGAAGCAGGCTCCAGGCTCTGAGCTAATTAGCTATCTTTATTGAGCTGTAATTGTAGTGGGCACAGTGCTGAGCAGAAGTAGCTTCATTAGCTCATTAAAATCTCACAGTAAAACTGCCACTTAGATATGTTTGAATGCCACCCACCTCCCCGTTCCTGATGAGGAAATTGAGCCCTAGAGGTGAAGTAAGTTGCCTGATGTCAGAGTGTATGAGGTAAAGCCACGACTTGAAGCTCTTTTTAAAAAATAATTACTCGACTTCTACTTAGAAGAAATAGCTAACCTAGTACAGTGAGTAAGTTGGAAGTATTGCAGTCAGAAAGCTTAGATCCAAATGCCATTTCTGCCACTTGGGCTGTGTCCCTGGGTAAATTAATCTCATTTTTCCCATTTGAGAGTCAGACATAGCTTATAGGATTGGGAGAAGTGAGGTGAGAAGATATGGAAATATGTTAAGAACAGACTCAAAGTAAGTGTTCAGTAATGATGACTGCCAGTATTTTGGTATACAAATAAATACACTATTTTCTCTGTTCCAGATTTTTAAAGATAACATATGGTAAATTTATTGTGGTTTTATCAGATTAACAATTAGACCCACTGCTTTATTTTTTTATTTTTTATTTTTTTACAAATAGTTTATTGTCAAATTAGTTTCCACATAACTAGACCCAGTGCTTCAAATTTAGAGTATATCTCACCTGAAAAGATGTTTGGAAGTTGAAAGAAAACATGTTGAGGATATTATTTGAAAATATAACTAATATGCTGTTTTATTTTTTCCTGTTTTTGCCTTTTCAGACACCCTGGGTATACCATTTAATAATGAACAGCAAGGATAATGGTCTGTTTTTTTTTTTTTTTAAAGTCAAGAATACTTGACTAAAGAAAACATTATGGAAACCAATATATACAAAAATAGAATACAGCTTTTTTATATCAACTTTATTGAGAATTTATATACAATAAACTACATCCATGTAAAGAGAATAATTGATTGACTTTTGGCAAACAAAACAACCACTGCAAGACCCGTTTCTTTCACGTCCGAAAGATTCCTCCTGTCTCTGCAGTGTGTCCCTCCCTTTACTCAAGCCTTGGACAACCACTGATGTGCTTTTTGTCCTCATAGATTTGTTTACATTTTATCTTAATGGAATCATAATTGCACTGTTTTGTGTCTGGCCTCTTTCACTCACTATTGAGATTCATTCATGTGTGTATCAGTTTCTTCTTACTTCTGAGTAGTATGCCGTTGTATAGATGTTTATCCATTCACCTGTCAATGGCCATTGGGTGTCTTTCCAGTGTGGCTATTGTGAATATAGCTGCTATGAACATTCACATTCAAGGCGACATGGACATAAAATTTTGTTTCCCTTGTGTAAATACCTTGGACAGAGAATGGCTTGGTATATATTTCACTTTTAAAGAAACTACCAGTTTTCCAAAGTGGGTGTACCATATTACATCCCTACCAGCAGTGTATGAGAGTTACAGTTGCTACACATCTTCCACAATCAGTGCTGGCAGTTTTTAAAATTTTACCCATTCTGGTGGGTGTGGTGTGTATGCACTGTGGTGTGCATCTCCCTGAGGACTAGATATAAAATTAAAATAGGATAATAAACTGATAAGATATTGGGCTTTTCTGTTTGTCTCGAACCTGGGTCATGTGCCACGAAACACCTGGGACCAAAGGGCGAAAGACGTTGGGGGTCCTAGTGGCACCGCCGCAGGATTTCTCCGAAAACCTGCTCCCGGTGGCGCATGCGCCTCACGGCCACCCGTTTTCCCCCGCCCGGAGGCGGGGCGGCGTTGCCGTGGTGACCTCGGCAAACGCAGACCTGGGGCTGACGCTGGGACTACGAACGCGCGGTGGTGGTCGGTGCCTTGGGTAAGTTTGGAGCCTGGTAGCAGGGCAGTTCCCGTGAAGTCCCCCTCAAATCTGTTGAGTCAGGGAGCAGTGGAGCTCACTAGGGCTTCTCTTCGGCCGAGCCAGCGTTGTCCAGTCTTGCTGAGACGTCGTCCTTCGTCCTTCCTACCATACGTTCAACAAACATAGAAATGACTAGCACTGGCAGGCACGGAGCTAGATAGACACTGTGGATACAAAGTGGACATGGTTCCTGTCTGCAAGGAGCTCTTAATCCCCTGGGGCGGAAGACAACAGACCCCAGGAGTGCCAGTTAGACTGGGCTAACCCCCGTCACCAGAAGCAAGGAGTCTGGTGGGAAAGTACCTGGGCTCTGGGATCAAGCAAACCAGCCCACTCCACACCTAACTGTGTGACACTGGACACATTGACCCCTCTGCACCTCAGCTTTCTAATCTCTAAAGAGGAAGATGATAATGCTTATGTCATGGAGTTCTTGTTACAGCTAAATGGGATATTACAGGTAAAGTAAGTAGCACATTCTTCATGGCAGTGGTTGGTGCATAGTAAGTACATGTTGCATATAAGTAGATACGGTAACATACAAGTAAGTACTCAGTGTGTCCGGCCAATTGTGAGTCGTCCCAGGTGGCTACTAAGACTTGAGAAGGAGAAGGGGCTAAGGAGGGACCAGGAATGAGGAAAGTGACAGGTGATGAGCAACGGACCTGAAGATGAGGGACCTTTGTGCCACCTGAGTTCTTTTTCTGCCTCAATGAAGAGCCATTAAAGGTTTCAAACAGGAAGAATGGCACCCAAAAAGCTGTGTTTTGAAACTACAAAAGGCAGAGTAGAAATGGACTAGAGAAGGGAGAGACAGGGTATGAGGCTGCGGTAAGGGCAGAGGTGAGACATCATGACCAGAGTAGGGTGTTAACAGTGGGAGTAGAAGGGAGACGGTGAATTCAGAAGGTTTAATAACTGTTTACTTGGCAACAGAACATAGAAACCAACTGCATGAGTTGAGAGGGAAGACTTCAAAGAGTAACTCATCTGTACGTTGCACTTAACTCATAAAGTTGTTTTGAGAAATATGTGAAATGGTATGTGCAGAATCCTTAGAACTGTGCTTGACACATGGTAATCATTAAAAAAAACACACGGCTATCATTCTTTCCACAGTGGTATTTCACATTGTAAACTTAAAACCAAACGCCTGTTGTACACGACAATCTCTGAGTCTTAACATGGCCAGCTCTGGCACGCTGCTGTCGGGTATCTGAGTCTGTGAGACTGAGGACTGATCCTAGAATCTCATGAATGAATCTAAGGAATGTCACCTCAGGGACCACTGCCTCTGGTTTCCAGCCAACTTCCTTCTAGCAACAGATGCCTTTGCCCCACAGTGTACTATGATTTTCTTTTTTTCTTTCTGCTTCTTCAGGTTTGTCTCAAAACTTGACGGTATACTCAATGAGTTGGTTAACAGAATTAGTCATGGACTGGATCAATGACCATGAATGTGATAAAAGTAGATTTAAGATAGTTCTGCAAATAGACTTCCAAAACTTAGCTAGTTCCGTTGTATGAGATGGGACATGGCCTAGAACACACAAATATGGTGAAGTCATTCTGTTTGGTTACAAGCTGATTATGATGAGTCAGTATATGATGAACCTACCACCTTCCCACCCAAAAAGATAATGTAATATTAGGCTGCCTTAAAGGAATACAGTGTTCCCAACGGGTAAAGTGATAGCTTATCACTTTCGGAAAATGCCTGGATCCTTCAAAGAAGATATAAAATTGGGAGAGATATTTAATGCACTGGGAATTAACTTCTTGAGCTATCAGGATGGTGAAAAGAGTTGAAACCAGGTTAGCGAGGAATAATTGAAAGAACTGGGATGCTGTAGCTGGAAAAGAGAGGGTCTAGGGTGAAAAGTGAAGTAGCTACAATTATTTGAATGGTTATAGTACACAGGAAAACTTGTCTGTGTCCCCAAAAGAACAAGGGCCAAATGGATCTAAGTTGCAGGGAGGCAGATTTCAGGTTAGTGTAAAATGAACTAAGAACTAGAGCTGAGCATCAAGAGAATGTGTTTACCTGCTTACCCGAAATGTTTAAATTGAAGCTGACTGATTGTGTTCCTTCATTTGTTCAGTTATTCAGGAAGGAATATATTTATCCCTTCAATCATTTTACACACTGAGTACCTAGGTGCCAGGCTCTGTTCTTAAAGCTCTACTGTATTGACTCAAAGAAGTCTCAGTACAACCTTATGAAGTAGGTACTGAACTTTACAGATGAAAATACCGAGGCACAGAGAGGTTAAATAAACACCTCACAGGAAGAATAAGAGGGAGAGCCAGGCTCTAAGTACAGTCAGTCAGACTCTAGCCGATTCTCAGCCTGGCCAATATACCAGACTACTTTTCTAATGGAGCTGAGCTTGATGTTGTAGATGTGTGACTCTCACTAAGTGGGAGGTTGGACTAGATAAGACCTCTTTCAACTCTGGAGATTTCATGGTCATATTTATTAAGCCTTGGCTGTATTTGAGAGAATTTGTAGTAATTATGGTAAAAACAACTACCATTTCTGAGTACCTACTATGTGCTTTATATAAACCCCAGGTCCTTCCCTGGCTCTTATTTTTGAATACACAAAAGAATTACATAGGGAGTGAGACCTTGAGAATGATATGCTATGAAAGTTTTCCGAGCGATTCTAAAAGTGTGGCCGGGGTTGAGAACTATGGGTATAAAAGATCTCACTTAATACTTACAGCGATTCTGCCAGGCAACCTTACATTCCCCATTTTACATATAAAAGGACTAAGAGTTAAGGGATGCTAAGGACTTGGCCCTTGGCCAAGCTAACTTATACCTTTGGCCAAACTAGGAAGTGAACCCAAAGCTTTCTGGCTCCAAAGCCTCATTATGTTACAGTACAACGTCCCAATTCCTTTATTCTAAACAACCCAAACCTAACCAACCAAAGAAATAAAAACCACCTTATTCCATCTCAGCACTTACACTGCTAATCACCACATCAGGACCCTGCTCAGTTGCCTTTTACAAGTTCTTTAGCCATCCTTTCTGAACCAAAACCAAACAAACAAAAACAAAAACAACACAGCTAACTAAGAAAGGATCTCAATATCTTTTGTCCAGTATTGCTAGTTCAGAACACTGGGAAAATTCCTTGGGTCCAGTATTTTGTTCCATAGTGTACACAACCTGATATTAACTGTGATATTAAAATTTATTGCATGGTAATGTTAGCCACTTGAGGAATATATTGTTTATAATGGCATAAGATAAAGAGTGTATTTTTGTCTTGATTCCAATTTACCTTTGGTTGTGGTTTAAATCCTTATTTACAGAATGATGCTACCATAATTGTTTATTGTAATTGTTTTTACCCACTTTATATATATTATTATATGTATAATATAATATATATAATTAACTTGTAAGTAAATTTATTAGATCTTATAAGCTCTATTAGAAAAAAATATATATCCAGTTAATGTGTAGTTACAGTATGTTAAAAAATAAATGTATTTGGAAAAGAGAAGACTCAAGGATAGAAAATGATCTTATTAAGCTTTTAGTGGTAGGAAGCAGAAAACTATGAGATTTATTTATTTAAATTTTTTAAAAGTTTATTTATTTTGAGAGAGAAAGCAGTGGAGGAGGGGCAGAGAGAGAGAGAAGAGAGAGAATCCCTAGCAGGCTTCTCACTGACAGTGTGGAGCCAATGTGGGTCTTGATCTCACAATCCAAGAGGTCTTGACTGGAGGCAAAACCAAGAGTTGGATGTTTAACCAACTGAACCACCCAACCGCCCCAAAACTATAGGATTTAAGTCATTGAGAAGTATGTGACCTACAGTTACCAGCTTTGAAGGAAGGGGACCATGGCCTCTGGAAACTGAGAACAACTCCTAGCCTATAGCCAACAAAGAAGCAGGGACTTTAGTCTTATAAGCACATGGAACTGAATTCTGCCAAAAACCTGAATAAGTCTAGAAATAGATTTTTTCCCCAGAGCCTTCAGAAATGAAGGCAGCTCTGCCAACAAAAACCTTGCGAGACTCTGGGAACCAGCTAAGTGTGCCTGGATTTCTGACCCCCAAAAGTGTAAGGTAAGAAATGGGTGTTAGTGTAAGCTGTTAAATTTGTATGGTGGCAATAGAAAATTATGGAAATACCTGTTTATAGACTGACGTGTTACTGAAATTTGCAAACTAAAAGTTTTCTTTGGGTTCTTAACTGATTAGCAACAATAGAATAGCAGTTTACTTTTGTCTGCAAACCCAGTGACTGCTTTGCTCCACTTATTTGGAGCCTGCATCACATAGCAACTTAGAAGGTAGTTTACTTTCATTGCAATAGTTTAAATGTTGTTTTTTATCAAGGAAGTCTTTAGCTATAGTCAGCCTTCCAATTCAGGACTTTCAGACCATCCTTTTTCTGGTCAGCCTCAGATCTGGATCAGTGGTTTAGAAAAGTGTATTCTGAGACTGTTATAAAAGAGAAGTGTCAGTTTCTTTTTCCTAGATTGTAAAGTATTTAAGGTCAAGGGCTCTATGTTGCTCATTTTTGTATCCTCTGCAGTGAATAGCATAATACATTTGCATATAAATGTGCTCAGTAGTTTTAAGAATTGAATTGATTTACATTATGAAAAACCTTGAAATGGAGGGAGAAAATGGCATTTAGATATGTTTGTAGCTACCTAAAGAAACTTACCCGGGGGGCACCTGGGTGGTGCAGTTGGTTAAGCTTCTGACTCTTGAATTTGGCTCATGTCAGGATCTTGTGGTTTGTGAGTTCGAGCCCCACATGGGTCTCTGTTGCTGATAGTGTGGGGCCTGCTTGGGATTCTGTCTCTTCTCTTTGACTTTCCCCAGCTTGTGCACTTGCTCTCTCTCAAAAGTAAATAAACGTAAAAAAAATTTTCCTTAAGGTGTATGATAATCTGCAACCATGCTGCAATAACCAATATGACCCTGCAATATCAATTTTTAAAAATTCTTTATTATAATTAAATAATTATTTTCAAATCAGCAGTTTGTATAAATGTAGAAAGCAGCCTGCCCATCCAAACTGGACGGAAAAGGAAATTCCCTGGATTATAGAATTTGGACTTTAAAAGATCTTGCTACTTAAACATTTTCTATCATTTGATTCCTTCACACCGCCCAACCCCAGTGGGCATGTATTTGATAATCAGGTGAGAGGAAGGAAGGAAGAGAAGAAGGAAGAAAGAAGAAAGGAAGAACAACTTAGAAAAGAAAAAAGGAACACACACACACACACACACACTTTTTGAAAAGTAAAACATCATATTGCTAACCCAGAAAAATGGCTCCAGAGTACTAAACACAGAATTTAATAACATAAGTGACATTTTAAGATCTATCTTTCTTGATAATAGCTTGTAAGAAAAATATTTGGACCCTGCACTAATGTCCCCCAAATCAAGACAGGGCATCATTATGATGTCACTGCCGGAAAACAGATGGAATGACCCCCAAGGTCCAAAGGAAGGGAGGCAGGGTTCATACTACACTCTCAGCTGACCATGTCGTGTGTATCCTATTTACTCTGGGCATCCTAGCCTTTCTTCTGAGACCAGGATGGGATAAATATGCACTAGTTCAGTTCATTCTCATAGAAGCCTTGTAAGTTGTATTTTCTTCATTCCCATTTACAACTGAGGAATCAACATATACGTTAACTAGCTAGTTATGTGGCAAAACTGAGATTCAACCCTGAATTGAACCACATGTCTGATTCAAATAGAGCTTTGCCAGCCGTGCCACAGGAGAATGTTGCGGACATATGTGATGTTTAGTGTGGAGAAGCGAAGACCTTAGAAGGAAGATATAGCAGTTGCTTTCAAAGACATAAGGAACTGCAGCAGAGAGAGGACAGGGAAGACCTGCTGTGTCACACCCCTCCTTAAAACCTCTCAGTGGCTTTCAGTGGCTATAGAAAGAAGTTCCAAACTTCTTATCAAATGCTTAGAGACAGTTCTACAATCCGCTACCAGCATCCTCCTCACCATCCATTTCACTCTCCCAGTCTAGAGCACCTTGCTCTCGGCCCTTCGCAGACACAACCCTCTGTCTGAACCTCCCCCTGCCTCATACACTCTTTCCAATCTATGCCTGGCCAGGACACCATTTAATCACCTTGCTAGATATGCCCACAGGACCCTATTCTTCCCTTTTTGTGGCACTTATTGTATTTTAATTGCTCAGTTAATATCTTTCTTTCTAAATAAACGAGCAGCTCCACAAAGTTAGGAATCACATCTCTAGTCAAGTACTGTAATTTAAAATTTTTAATGTTTTATTTATTTCTAGGAGAGAGAGAGAGACAGCGTGAACAGGGGAGGGTCAGAGAGAGGGAGACACAGACTCTGAAACAGGCTCCAGGCTCTGAGGCGGCAGTCAGCACAGAGCCCGACGCGGGGCTCGAACCCACGAACCGCGAGATCATGACCTAAGCGAAAGTCGGATGCTTAACCGACTAAGCCACCCAGGCGCCCCTCCAGTACTGTAATTTAGTACCTATCCTAAGACTTGATTCATAGCAGGTGCTCTGGACAAATGTGTTTTAGCTGAAATTAATTAGTAGCACCAGGGGGATTAAACGATGGGAAGAGGACATGGAGGAGTGAGCCGACAAAATGATGGCAGAGCTTTACCTTTAATGATGGAATATTCTGAGAAAATATGGACTGGCATGACATTTCACTGTGGACTTCTGGAAAACCAGAGGGCGCCGCGGAAAGTTTGCCTAGAGAAGGTCCTAGCTGACTATAGTCTGCCGTTCTGCAGGTCTCTGTTGGCGGCGCTCCCTCCTGCTGGTGAAGGCGTCTCAGATACTGTGCAAACATAGTTCTCAACACACATGGTATTTGGTGCTTGTGGAATTTGTTAGATGAGAAATATCTGCAAATGACTTTTATTTTACAGCTGTGTCCCTTTCTCTGTCTCACTTGTGTGCTTACAGAGGAAATGAAGGAACCAGGTGATCAGGATTCTGATAGGGGGAAATCAGATGGATCAAAGAGTGATGGAAGGCAGTCTCGGAGCTCCTCTAAATCTGCATCAAGATGTAAGTAAAGATTATAATATACACTTAGGTTTTTATTAAATTTGGGTAAAATCATTTTTAAAGAGTATTTAAGTTTATATAGCTGAAATAGTTTACTTGTTTCATTCTGTTGCTAAATTCTAAGCTCTTTAAGAGCAGAGACCACGTTTTAATCATTTAATCTTCAGTTCCTGGCACATAGAAGTTACTATTATCTCTATGTTGATAATGACCTCTCTGCAAATCTGGCCTTGATCTCTCCTGTGAGCCCTACAAAGTCTTCACTGAACTTTTCTAATACAGTGTAGTAGAAAGAGCTGGACTTTAGATTTGTGGCCTGGGTCTACTACTTGGAGACCTTTGATCTGGAATAAATTATTTTACCTCTTTGAGCCGTAATTTTCTTACCCATTAAGATGATAATTGTGAGTTGCTTGAGGATTAAATTAGATAGATTATGTAGAAGAATATCATACACTGCAAATAGAACAGAAATACCCTGATATCAAAATCAGACAAAGACCTTACTTACAAAAAAAGAAAATTACAGACCAATATCCCTGATGAAACTAGATGCAGAAATCCTCAACAAAATTTTAGCAAACCACATTCAGTAATACATTAAAAGAATCATTCACCCTGAACAAGTGGGTTTTATTCTCAGGATGTAGAGATGATTCAGTATTTTCAAATCAATTAATGTGATATATTAACAAAATGAAGTATAAAAATCATATGAATACCTTAATAGATGCAGAAAAAGCATTTGATAGCCAAAATCCAACATCATTTTATGATAAAATCTCTCAGCAAACTGGGTTTAGAGAGAGCAAAAGACATCCATATTTGTAAGGAAGAACTCAAATGGTCACTATTTGCAGATAACATGATACTATACATAGAAAACCCTAAAGATTTCCCAAAGCATTTTAGAAGTAAAAAATGAATTCAGTAAAGTTTCAGGATGAAAAATTAATACCCAGAAATCAGTTGTGTTTCTATACACTAGTAACAAAATAGCAGAAAGAGAAATTAAGAAAACAATTCCATCTATAATTACACAAAAAAGAATATAATACCTAGGAATAAACTTAACCAAGAAGGTAAAAGACCTGTACTCTGATAACTATAAAACATTGATGAAAGAAATTGAAGAAAACTCCAACAAAAGGAGAGATATTCCAGACTCATGGATTGAAAGAATTAATATTGTTCAAATGTCCGTATTGTCCACAGCAGTTTACAGATTTAATGCAATTGCTATTAGAATACCAACAGCATTTTTCACAGAACTAGAACAAAAAAAAATATTAAAATGTGTATGGAACCACAAAAGACCTTGAATAGCCAATCCAATATTGAAAAAGAAGAGAGTTGGAGGTATCACACGTCCAGATTTCAAGATATACTACAGTAATCAAAACAGTATGTTACTGCCACCAAAATAAACACATAGATTAATGGAACAGAACAGAGACACCGGATATAAAGCCATGCTTGTGTGGGCAATTAATCTATGATAAGTGAAGCAAGAATAGATGAGAAGGAAAACAGTCTTTTCAACAAATGGTGCCAGGAAAACTGGACAGCTGCATGCAAAAGAATGAAACGAGACCACTTTCTTACACCACATACAAAAATGAACTCCAAAGGGATTAAAGACCTATATGTGAGACATGAAACCATAAAACTCCCAGAGTAAATATAGGCACTAATTTCTTTGACATGGGCCATGGCAACGTTATTCTAGATATGTCTTCTAAGGCAGGGGAGACAAAAACAACAACAAACTACTGGAACTATATCAAAATAAAAAGCTTTTGCACAGCAAAGGACACCATCAAGAAAATCAAAAGGCAACCCACTGAACGGGAGAAGATGTTTGCAAATGATATATCCAATAAAGGGTTAACTTCTGAAATACATAAAGAACCTAAACAACTCAACATAAAAAAACCCAAAACAACCTGAAGACCTCAATATTTTTCCCAAGACATACAGATAGCCAACAGATATATGAAAAGATGTTCAACATCACTCATCATCAGGGAAATGCAAATCAAAAGCACAATGAGATATCTCCTCACACCTGTCAGAATGGCTAGAATCAAAAAGATAAGAAACGACAAGCGTTGGCAAGGATGTGGAGGAAACGGAACCCTTGTGCACTGTTGGTAGAAATATAAATTGGTACAGCTACTGTGGAAAACACTATGGAGATTCCCCCAAAATTAAAAATTGAAATACTATATGGTCCAATAATTTCACTACTGGGTATTTACCCAAAGAAAACAAACATACTAATTTGAAAAGATCTGTGCATGCCTATGGCAGCATCATTTACAATACCCAAGATACGGAAGCAGCCCAAGTGTCCATTGATAGAGGAATAGATAGAAAAGATGTGACACACACACACACACACACACACACACACACTGGAATATTACTCAGTCAATTACTCAGTCACAAAAAGATGAGATATTGCCATTTGCAATGACATGGATGGATCTAGGGGTGTAATGCCAAAAAGAGAAAAACAAAGATCATATGATTTCATTTATATGTGAAATCTAAAAAGAAGGCAAATGAATAAACAAAAGGAAGAATCAGGTGATCATGTGGTTACCTTAGCTACAAGCGATAAGTTAATGTCTTATTTAAATTTTATAAATTTGAATAATGTTAACACTGTTTTCCAGTAAAGCCCATTATGAAACCCAAAAGTAAATGAATAAATAAAAAGCAGAATAAGACCTATAAATATTGAGAACAAATTGATGGTTGACAGAAGGGAAGGAGTGGGGGAATGGGCAAAATGAGTGAAGGAGGGTGGGAGACACAGGCTTTCAGTTATGGAAAGAATAAGTCACAGGAATAAGTCACAAAAGGCAGAGCATAAGGAATATAGTCAATGATATTGTAATAGCATTGTATGGTGACAGATGGTAGCTATACTTGTGATGATCATAACAGATAAAATTGTTGAATCACTTTGTTGTACACCTGAAACTAAAGTAACATTGTATGTCAACTAGGAATTTCTGAAAGATGGCTTGCTCTTTCTGACAGGGCATCATGGTGTTAGGTGTCATAGTGGAGTCTTGACTTTTGTAGTTCTAATTCTAAATATAGTTTCAGAAATATAATTTTGATTATTCACCTAGAGGAGACCAGGTCCTGGGGAAATCAGTTCATTCACAAAATTGACATTCAACTATTTCAATATATCTGAGACACATCTGGTAAATCCATAATTTCTCCATATCATATTTTATTTGAGGTGCTTATCTCCTCTTGCTTGGACTCAAGGCTTTCTGTTTAAGTCTCTCTCCATACCATCACTACAATTATCTTTCTAAAAACCATGGTTATATCACTCTCTTCAAAAATGTTAGTCTGCTTCTCTCTTGATTTTCCATTTCCACTTTTCTCCACTCCCTAATTTCTGACACAAGATTATCTACCTTTTGGTGTGCAGTCCTTTGCAGCATTTTCCAGGATGGATGGATTTAATGATAATGACTCTTTGTCCTAGCCTGGCCTCAGGATCTCCCTTTCTGTGTCAGATTCTTCTAGGGGATAGCTTGTCAAGCGTAGCCTGACCCTGTGCTCAGCTCATAAATTAGTCCATACATTGTGGTTCTTAGCATCCGGAATGATAACGTGAAGTATTAGCTGGTATCCTGAAACCCTTTTTCTTGGTGCCGAGAGAAGAGGTCTCTCATCTGGTTTGGCCACAGATCTGTTAGCTCCTCCCATCCATGCTTTTTTTTTTTCCCCCTTTTTGCCTGGGGACCTGACCCTGTTCTCAGGCTTGCTAAAATATGAGCAACTTCTTACCCTTTGGAATTCTCATGCAGAGTGAACCAATTTCCTGGTTTTCCACTAAGCAGAGAGATTAAAGTTGACTCTTCCCATACTCAACAAGAGGTGCAGTTTCTCCATTTGGCAAAAGAATGATTTTGGTTTTGCTAATTTTCTCTCTTGTTTGCTTGCCTTTTATTTAATTGATTCTTGCTTTTATTTTTATTATTTCTGTTGCTTCTTTCTATTTTCTTGTTTGCCTTTTCTAGATTCTTGAGGTCTGAGTTTTGACTTTTCTTCTTTTCTTATATATGTACAAAAACTATAAATTTCTCTCTAACCATTGCCTTAGCTGCATCCCACAAATTTTGATATGTTATATTTTAATTATCATTTTGTTTGAAATACTTTTAAATTTCTTTGTTTATTTCTCCTTGATGCATACACTATTTTTAAATGTTTGATTTCCAAATATTTGTAGGTTTTCCAGATCTTATTATAGTTTGTTTTTAGTTTACCTCTGTTGTGATCAGAAAATATTAGCTACTTTGGAAATACGGAAATGTTGAATTCAAAATTTAGAAATTATTAAAACAAATTACTTTTAATAGCTGCTGAGAAAGAGGATAACAAATTTTTAGAAGATGACACAGAAGAAACATTTACCGAAGGGAGAGAATCATGTTTAGGGGATGATTTTTCTTCTGTGGAACATTTGGAAGGAAGTTCAAGTTCATTTCAAGATGACTATATGGAGAGCATTGGAGGTAAGTATTATTAGTTTCCTATCAGTAATTGTCACCGATTTTTTGTTTATTTATTTTATTTTATTTTTTAAAAATAGTTTATTGTCAAGTTGGTTTCCATATAACATCCACTGCTCATCCCCACAAGTGCCCTCCTCCATGCCCATCACCTCCCTTCCCCTTCCCCCACCCCCATCAGCCCTTAGTTTGTTCTCCACATTCAAGAGTCTCTCATGGTTTGCCTCCCTCCCTCTCCCCCACTATTTTCCCCCTCCTTCTCCCCCATGGTCTTCTGTTAAGTTCCACCTAATCCTCCTATATGAATTGTCACCGTTTTAAAGACAAATTGCCCAAATTGGAGTTATAAATTCATAGAAATAAAAATTTGCCAGTGTGTTGTGGTGATAAAAGGAAACACATGGAACATATTCTAAGAGGGTAGCAGCTCTGGAGTTGTAGATTACATTTCTGAGGATCACATACAGAACTCTCATACTTGGTTTTCTCGGGAGTAGGATGATGTAATGAGTGCTCTACCCCAGATCAGTGAATTATAACTCTCCCTTGGAACTGACTGGGAGTTGTTCTTTGAGTCTGCAAAACCATGACCAGAGTTCAGCACTCACCCTTTGTTGATTTCTCCTCCTCCCATGCTCACTGGTGGGTGGCATCCCATGTTACCGCTAGAGTATTGCGGGCTAGGTATATTCCTCCTGTCTTTGTGAAATACAATTTTATGACTCACCAGATGCTCTTTTTAGTTAAAATACTTTCATTTTTTAGACTCTCGGTATATGGAAACCCCAGTTCCAGACTCAGAAGGGGCAGAGGAGGAAGTTAAGAAGAAACTATCAGAGAGCTTCTTCTACGATTCTGCGGAGCTTATTTCGATGCCGTTTGTGACCCCAGATTCGAACATACCACTGGATCTTCTCACACTTGTGTATCCACTCCAGTTACATGTGTATAATTTTTGGATTTCAGCTTCTTAGGTCAGGGGTCGGCAAACTATAGCCCGTGGACCAAATTTGGCCCCTGGTCTGTTTTCTTAAATAAAGTTTTATCGGAACACAGCAATTCCCATTCTTTTACATTTTATCTGTGGCTGCCATCACACTACAAGGGCAGAATTAAGTAGTTCTAACAGAGGCCACCTGGCGCACAAAGCCTAGAATATTTGCTATCTGGCCCTTTACAGAAAAAGTTTGCCTATCCCTGTCTTAGGAAATTCTAAGAAGCTTGGCCCTTAGAAAAGTTGAGATAGAAATACGGGACCTTAATTTAAACTAACTTTTTGTTGATGCAAAATAACCATAAAGAGAAATGATACTTCTCTGGCCGTTCTCTCATGAGACATGATGTAAATGAGATCAGAAGGCCACATCCCTTTCTCAATGCCTACCAAGTTAAAATCATTGATTTCTTAAAACACTGATGCCATTGTCAGGCATTAGTACTTACATAGTATTTATCAGATGAGTAGCAGAGAAAATAACCCTGAGGAAGTAGGGCAGAAAATAACATATTTTAATTGGTCTGGAGAATAAGAATCCATGAAGAATTGTAAAGGTGGGGATGATTAACAAGGGGATTTAGGGTTTGCCGTCACTGTTCAATGTTAGATTCGTAAGGTGGATAGTCGGGGAAAATATTTCCATTAATGTTCTTGGCTAGCAGTTTAGTATGCCTACCCTCAGATGCTCACATGGCCTGAGCCACTGACTGGCCTCTTATGAAAGTATGCTTAAAGAGGACGGTGGTGTACTTACTGACTGAGTTTTGCTTTGTATATAAAAATAGATCATGTTATTATGGCTTCTATTTCAATCTCAGGTGTAACTAGAACTAATTTACCTTGAGTCTTATAACCTGGAGGTTTCTCTCTTAAGGACTTCTTTTGTATATGTGGTCTTTGGACAAGTTGCTGATAGAAGTTCTGCTGTTGCCTTCTTTCTAGCCTGTTTATTTCAAATGAAGTGATTTCTCAGAGTCACCCAGAAGATTTTCTGGAAATACATATGTTCTGATAACTTTCCTGGATCTATGGCATTATTTCTGTGTGGAGAAGGACTTGGGCACATACAGTCTGAAAAAGTTTACCAAGTACTTTTGGTTGTATTGCCCTCTCCCAGCTTCCAACACTGGAGACTTGCTGCTCCAGGATACAGGGATCTCTGTATTAGAGGGATATGTTTTAAAGTTCGGTGTCTTATAAATCAAGAAATGTGTCATTTATTAAATATCACCTAAACCATAGCATAATTTATACAAGACATATTTAAGCGCTATTTTAAAGTGAGGGTCCTAGATGTTCATGAACAAACAGCAAAGGCCCTGGCCCTCAGATAGGAAGTTAAGAAAATGCAAGCCAGAAGACAGAATGGGATAAAGCAGAAAGGAATTGAAGGTATAGCAGAATAGAATTTAACATCTTTGAAGCTTTGGTCAGGGGAACTGCTGTCGTCTGGGGTTAAAGGGGAAAGATCAGACTCTAGTTATACATTACTTAATTAATGCATCCGAGAAATATTTGTTGAATGCCTCATAGGCTCAAGACACTGCACTAGGCATTCCAGAAAGTAGAGATGATGTGAGAAGAAGCAGGTTGTGATTTGGACAGGGATCTCCCCCATTCTGCATTTGAAAGGGACTTCAATCAGAGCAGCAGCAAGTAAAGGGAGTCCTACCCTACCCAGAAATTAGAGATGATAACATCAGATAAGTGATCCCATGTCTGATTCCCAGCTGTCACCCAAGACAGTGAAGAGATGGTAGCCCACTTCTACTCTCAGTTATTGACACACTGTTAGCCCTCCAGGTGTTACACTGGCCCTGGGAAAAGAGGAAGGAGAGGAGGAAAAGTGAGAACAGCAGCTTGGGGAAAGGGAAAAGGAAGGTAGGTGAAACTTCCTGCCCATACGGGAGGTAAGGAACCTGTGCATCCCACTCTTCATTTGTAAGGAGGTGTTAGACGGTATCCATGAAGTCGAAATAGCTTCATGGAGATCTTTATATCACGTGTTCATTTGCATTTCTTTTTATTTTTTAATTGTTTAAGTTTGGTTATTTATTTTGAGAGAGACAGAGACATGAGCAGGGGAGGAGAAGAAAGAGGGGGAGAGGGAGAGAGAATCCCAGGCAGGCTCTGCACTGCCAGCACAGAGCCCAACGTGGGGCTCAGCCCAACATGGAGCTTGAACCCATGAAACTGTGAGATCATGACCTGCACTGAAGCCGTGAGTCAGTGGTTTAAACGACTGAGCCACCCAGAAGCCCCTGCATTTCTATATAAGATTCAATTTTAGGTATTTGTGTCTTTAGTGAGTTGGTAAAATTCCTTTTTCTTGAACAGATAAAAAGCCCTGAAATATTTTCTCCCTTTTTCAATTTAACTCTTAGGCAATGAGATAGGTATGGTTATGTATAGTTGATTATAGTTTGTATATACTTCACAATTCAAATTGCATTAATTAAATTTTTCTTTTTTTTTACATTCCACATATTCTTGTTAATAATTCTACATAGTTTCTTTATCTAAAAATATCCACTTACAAAAATAATCCTGTAAAATCAGAATTTATTTTTTATACAAGGGCTCAAGAAATAAAGATTTCTCCAATGATCCTTTATATTCAACAGCAAATTCTTAGAAAATAAGAATCCATCTACTTAAGGTATACTATGTAATATGTTTCTTTTGCAAACTATAATGTTTTGTTAGCTTAATCTCATTTAACTTACTTATTACATTTATATCTTAGGTTATATTGATTTGAACTTGAATGTAGTAACAATGTACATTTTAAAGATGTTTTGTTAAAGCTTAGATTATTTTAACGTTTATTTTGAATGAGTTCAGGTTTATTGTGTAGTATTAATATATGCACATACACACACACATGCTCATCTATATACCTATGCATATTAATGGACTCAGAAAGGAAATGTTAGCATATTTATTATATATACTTGTATACCATATATTATTTAGTCTATTTCATAATTTCCTCATATGAATTACATTTCAATTATATTTTTGTAGATTTATTATAGTAGTCACACTGTCACCGGTATGTCAGAACCTCACCAACAAATCAGACTTTTAAACAGCTTGTCTTTCAACATCAAGAGGCCTATTTGATACTTTTGCTTTTATAAAATTAATCTGCTTTCAGGACTTCCCTAGGAAAATTAAAATATTGGCTAAATCACAGTATGAGGGTTTTCCCCTAATTTGAAAACAAAGTTGCATTAGATAAATAAAAATTCAGAATTTCAATGTAAAATGCAACTACTTCAACACTGAGCCTTTATCTAAGGGCCCAGATTGTAAAAACTATATTTATTTCATTACTTTTCCCGTCTTTAGGATGGTTACTTCGTGTCACTTCTTTTCCTTAACAGTTTCTCCTCAGTCATTCCTTTGGTTATGACTGTGGAAAGCGGGCCAACCTAAAACTTCTGGACAGCAGTACCATGATGTACATAGCCGGGTGCCAGCTGATCCTTTTGAATTTGAAAACCAAGGAACAGATCTACCTGCGAAGCAGTAGTGGTAGAGGAATTGGTGTTATTGGGGTATGCTGTTAGTGACATTGGGGAAAAAAATCCATCTTTTGTTTGTTTCTTCTGTGGCCCAGCCAGGCTGTTAGGTGTCAGTACTGTGGGCAGATTACAGGATTGCAGGAGATGCAATTCTAAGGCATTTTCTTTTTTTTCTTTTTCTTTTCTTTAATAGTTTATTGTCAAGTTGGTTTCCATATAACACCCAGTGCTCATCCCCACAAGTGCCTCCTCCATGCCCATCTCCCCCCTCCCCCCCACACCCATCAGTCCTCAGTTTGTTCTCAGCATTCAAGAGTCTCTCATGGTTTGCCTCTCTCCCTTTCCCCCACCATTTCCCCCCTTCTTCTCCCCCTTGTTCCTCAGTTAAGTTCCTCCTAATCCTCCTATACGTGCAAACATATGATATTTGTCCTTCTCTGCCTGACTTATTTCGCTCAGCATAACACCCTCAGGGTCCATCCATGTTGCTACACATGGCCAGATTTCATTCTTTCTCATTGCCATGTAGTATTCCTTGGTATAGATAAACCACATCTTCTTGATCCATTCGTCTGTTGATGGACACTTAGGCTCTTTCCATGTTTTGGCTATTGTTGAGGGTGCTGCTATGAACATTAGGGTACATGCGCCCCTACAATTCTAAGGCATTTTCAATTCAACAATTGCAAGGACTTCGTTCACTGGCATTATCTCTGTGTGGTATCACCTATTATGTTAACACTATCATTTTATCAATACTTATTTTGCAGATATAGAAACTGGGGCTAATAGAGGTTAAGTGGCTTCCCACAGTCGTGCAGTTTTTTCATATTGAATGCTATTCTGCAAAAATACTCAAATGAATAGCACAAATGATAATTCAAACCATAAATAGAGATAAATGCCAGATAAGGTATAAGTAAATAATTGAACATCAAGAAATCAAGTATAGATTGTACATTCAATAATTTTGAGATTTCTGCAACCACATATCCTATACAATATTCTCCCACAAATAGGCATCTAGAAAGATATATATCTCAACCCATTTCCCCCTAAGTTCTTGTAAGCTACTGTTTTTAATTTTTTAAAAAGATTTGTTTTTAAATACTTATTTTTGAGAGGTGGGGGGAGGAGGCAAAACGGAGACAGAGCATCCCAAGCAGGCTCTCTACTATCCGTGTAGTCTGAAATGAGGCTTGAACTCCTGAACTGTGAGATCATGACCTGAGCTGAAATCAAGAGTTGGAATCTTAACCAACTGAGCCACCCAGGCACCCCAGTAGCTACTGTTTTTTAGTTCTACTTTCTTCTTGGCTCCAACACCTGGCTTGAATCCTACCTCTCACATTTGCCAGCTGTATGACTTCAGTTACTTAGCCTCTCTGTGCCTATTTCGCATTGGTAAGATGGGAATGATAATGGTATCTGAACTCACAAGGTTGATGTAAATTTTAAGGGGATTGTGGGGATGAGCACTGGGTGTTATATGGAAACCAACTTGACAATAAACTATTTGTAAAAAAAGAAAAAATATAAAAAAATAAAATAAAATTTTAAGGGGATTAATTCATATAAAACTTAGGTAGTGTCTGGCATCTAATAAACACATTTTCAGCGTTATTCTCTTGCTAAATGTCCATCCTATAAACCCAAGCCTTGTTTCAAGCTGAAGTGATGAGTGTTTACTTGAATGGAAGAATAAAATACCACTTGTCCGTAGGAAGACAGCTTATTATACGTCTTTTGACCCCATATGTGGGGAGAAGAAGAGCTACAATGTTATCTTGGGTACCAGAATTTACAGTGCAGTCTATATCCTCTAAGGAAAGCTCCTGGTCCACAGGTATAAAATCAGGAGTTGCAATATGGTAACTGAAAATAGGATTCTTTTAAAATATATTTATTTATTTTGAGAGAGACAGAGCACTTGAGTAGGGGAGAGGCAGAGACAGGCAGACAGAGAATCCCCAGCAGGCTCCACAGTGTCAGAACAGAGCCTGATGCAGGGTTTGAACTCACAAACCATGAAATTACTACCTGAGCTGGGATGCCTGGGTGGCTCAGTTGTTTAAGCGTCCAACTTCAGCTTAAGTCATGATCTCATGGTTCGTGGGGTTCAAGCCCCGCATCAGGCTCTGTGCTGACAGCTCAGAGCCTGGAGCCTGCTTCAGATTCTGTGTCTCCCTTTCTCTCTGACCCTCCCCTGCTCACACTGTCTTTCTCAGAAGTAAATAAAAACACTGAAAAAGAAAAAAGAAAAAAGAAATTATGACCTGAATCTAAACTAAGAGTTGGATGCTTAACCGACTGAGCCACCTGGCACCCCTGAAAATAGAATTTTATAAAGCACAATATGTGTCGTATATCGTTTGTTTTCATAACAGCCTATTTTTATTTTTAGGCTATCCATTTACTCTTCCTGCATATTGGCTTACCAATGAACAAAAATAACAGGAATAAACATACAGTTCTATACAATTCATACGCTGTCATTTGAAATGCTAAACAAATCATTTATTCACAAATATTTACTGTTTTTTCCTCTGCATCTGGCTTGGAAATATTGTATCTTTCTCACTTCTAGTAAGTTTATATCCATTTGTGGTAAATTTGTCCAAGGTGAAATTTTTTTTTTAAATGTTTTATTTATTTCTAGGAGAGAGAGAGAGAGACAGTGTGAGCAGGGGAGGGTCAGAGAGAGAGGGAGTCACAGACTGAAACAGGCTCCAGGCTCTGAGCTGGCAGTCAGCACAAAGCCCGACGCGGGGCTTGAACCCACGAACCGCGAGATCATGACCTAAGCGAAAGTTGGACGCTTAACCAACTAAGCCACCCAGGCGCCCCCCAAGGTGAAATTTTTTAAATCGAGGTATAACCTACTCTGGAAACATGCGTTTTTCTGTTTGGGTTGATTTTATTGATGCAGGGTTAACAACTCATCTAGCTTGGTTGTTCTCAAAGAGTGATCCCTAAACGGGCAGCATCAGCATCACCTGGTACTTGCTAGAGACGTAAATGCAAATTTTGGGGGCCAGGCCCTCAAGGACAGTCAGGAACTCCGTTAGGAAGGCTTATCCTCGGTGTCTTCACAAGCCCTCCCTGTAGTTCTGATGCTCTCAAATGATTGAGAACCACTGTTGTGGCCCTGCTGATGGCAATTAAAATAATTGTAGACATAGAGATGACTCTATTAACAACAGTAAAAAGAATATAACAACTTAAAATGAATATTCCCATAGGCTTCAGTTTAAATCACATCCATTACCAGGTATGTATCAGATGCCCATTTTTTTTTTTTAGTTTTCTGTCAGAGTGGATCCTAGTAAATGATAACCTCACATATACTGCATTAATAGGACTATTTATTTTATTTATTTTTTTTAATGTTTTATTTATTTCCAGGAGAGAGAGAGAGAGACAGCGTGAGCAGGGGAGGGTCAGAGAGAGAGGGAGTCACAGACTGAAACAGGCTCCAGGCTCTGAGCTGGCAGCCAGCACAGAGCCCGACGCGGGGCTCGAACCCACGAACCGCGAGATCATGACCCAAGCGAAAGTCGGACGCTTAACCGACTAAGCCACCCAGGCGCCCCTAATAGGACTATTTATAAGAAAATCTTCCTTTTACTTTTTAACTGAGATTTTACTTTGTATAGGTTCATCCTGATAAAACTTATTTCACAGTCGCTGAAAAAGGAGTTTTCCCAAAGATAATCATCTATGAATATCCTTCTTTGAGGCCCTACAGAATCCTTCAAGGTGAGCCCACTACTACCTTTGAAATAGTCCATGGTCAAGGTTAACAATGTTCAGGGTCTTCCAGTAAAGCACAACTAGGAAGAGGCAGAAGAGAGATTTGTTTGAAGGACTTGCCTCATGGGCTTGTGGGAGCTGGTGGGTCTGAGGTTTGCAGGGCAGGCCGGCAGTCTGGACATTCTTGGGCAGGGGTTGATGCTTCGTGTTCAGGTAGAATTTTGTCTTTCTCAGGGAAACCTCAGTTTTGCTTTTCAGGACTTTCAACTGATTGAGGCCCATCCAGATTGAGATAACCACACAAAACTAATTGCCACTATTTTCTTAGAATTTTTGTTTTCTATGTAATTAATTTTAGTCATTAGTTTTTTAAAAAAGGACTTTTTTGGAGCAGTTTCAGATTTACAATGAAATTAAGAGGAAGGTTCAGAGAGCTCCCATATCCCTCCTCCCCCACACGTGCACAGCTTTCCCCGTTTTCAACATCACTCACCAGGTATATCATTTGCTGAAGATGAGTCTACATTAGTGCATCATAATCAACCAAAGTCCACAGTGTCCTCTTGGGGTTTACTCTTGGTGTTGTAGTCTATGGGTTCAGACAAATGTATAATGATGTGTAGCCATCAGTATATCATACAGTGTATTTTCACTGTTCTAAAATTCCTCTGTGCCCTGAGTATTCATAACTGCCCCCGCCTTGACCACCATGGATCTTTTGATTGTATCTACAGCTTTGCCTTTTCCAGAATGTCATAGAGGGGGAATCATACAGTATGTAGGCTTCTCAGGTTGACTTCTTTCACTTACTAATATGCACTTAAGATTCCTCCCTGACTTCTCATGGCTTGGTAGCCCACTTCTTTTTCGTGCTGAATAATATTCCATTTTCTGGGTGTACCACGGTGTATTTATCCATTTGTGTATTGAGGGGCAACTTAGTTGTTTCCAAATTTTGGCAGTTCTGAATAAAGCTGCAATAAACATTTGAGTGCAGGTTGTTGTGTGGACATAAGTTTTCAACTACTTTGGATAAATACCAAAGAGCATAATTACTAGATCCTATGGTAAGAGTATGTTTAGTTTTGTAAGAAACTGCCAAGCCATCTTCCAAAGTGGCTGTGCAATTTTGCATTCTACCAGCAATGTATGAGAGTTTCAGTTGCTTCACATCCTCATCAGCATTTGGTGTCGTCAGTGATTTGGATGGTGGCCATTCTAACTAGGTTTGTGGTGGTATCTCATTTTTCAAATTTGTGTTTCCCTGATGACATAGGATGTGGAGCATCTTTTCATATGTTTCTGTGTGGTCTGCATATTTTTGGTGAGGCTGTCTGCTAAGGCCTTTGGCCCACCTTGTAATTGAGTTGTTCATGTTTTATCGTTGAGTTTTAAGAGTTCTTTGAATATTTTGGGTAACAGTCCTTTATCACATATGCCTTTTGCAAATATATTCTCCCACCTGTGACTTGTCGTATCATTTTCTTGACCTTACGCTTCTCAGAGCAGTTTTTCATTTTAATGAAGTTTAGTTATTACTGATTTATTTTATGGATCATGTCTTTCGTGTGGATCTAAAAGGGCATCACTATACCCAAGGTCATCTAGGTTTTCCCTTAATTAACTTCTAGGAATTTTACATTTTTGCATTTTATATTCAGGTCTGTGATCCATTTTGAGTTAATTTTTGTGAAAGACGTAAAGCCTGTGTTTTCATTAATTTATTTGTTTGCTTGTTTGTTTACTTTTGCCTATGGATGTAACTAACTTATGGATGTCTGGGTGGTCCAGCACATTTGTTGAAGAGACTGTCTTTGCTCTGCTATATGGCCTTCAGGCCTTTGTCAAAGATCAGTTGACTATATGTCTCTGGGTCTGTTTTTGGGCTTTCTATCCTGTTCCATTTGTCCATTTATTCTTTTCCCAGTGTCACACTATCTTGATTACTGTAGCTTTATGGTATATTTTGAAGTCAGGTATTATCAGTTCAACTTTGTCCTTTTCACTCAGTATTATGTTGACTAGTGTGGGTCTTTTGCCTATCTGTATGAACTTTAAAATCAGTTTGTTCATATCTGCAAACTAATAATACAATTGTTTCTGCACCTTATCAGATTCAATTTGCTAATATTTTGTTGACGTTGTTTTTACATCCATGTTCATGAAAGATACTGTTGAGTAGTTTTCTTTTCTTGGGCAAAGTCTTATTTGTTACATTAATTAAGAATAAGAAAAATATGGGTGCCTGGGTGGCTCAGTCGGTCAGTTGATCTTGCGGTTTGTGGGTTTGAGCCCCACATTGCGTCCTGTGCTGACAGCTCAGACCCTGGAGCCTGCTTTGGATTCTGTCTGTCTCTCTCTCTCTCTCTCTTCCCCTCCACAATTCATGCTCTGTCTCTCTCTGTTTCAAAAATAAGTAAACTATAAAGATTTTTTTTAAAAAGAATAAGAAAAATAAACAGGAATAAGAAAAAGAAAAGTTTTTTATTTTACATTCACTTACTCCTCCTTCAATGCTCTTCATCTCTTTATGCAGATGTGTGTTTCTGACTTATATTATTTTCCTTCTGTTTAGAGAACTTCTTTTAACTTTTCCTGCAAAGTAGGTCTCCTGGCAACAAATTCCCTCAATGTGTGTCTGAGAAAGTCTTTATCTGTCACCTCTGAAGGGATACTTTCATGGGGTACAGAATTCAAGGTTGGTGGGTTTTTCCCTTCCACACTTTAAATATCTCAGTTCATTCTTCTTGCTTTTGTGATTTCTGAGGAGAAGTTGGATATAGTTTTTCATTCTCTAGGTAAGATGTTTTTCCCCTCTGGCTTTTTTCAGGACTTCTTCCTTTATCTTCATTCTTCTATAGTTTTATGGGCATTTATTCTAGTTAGTATTCTCTGAGCTTCCTGGGTCTGTGGCTTGGTGTCTGATAGTAATTTGGGGGGAATTCTCAGTCATTATTGTTTCATGTATTTCTTCCCTTCCTTTCTCTTTTTTTTCTCCTTTGGATACTCCCATTACCAGTTGTTCCATAGTTCTTAGATATCTGTTCTGTTTTTATCAGTTTTTGTTCTCTTTGCTCTTCAGTTTTAAAGATTCTATTGATATATTCTCTGGCTCAGAGATTTCCTCAGCTGTGTCCAGTTTACTAATGAGCCCATCAAAGACATTTTTCATTTCTGTTGTAATGTTTTATATCTCTAGCATTTCCTTTTGGTTCTGTCTTAGGATTTCCATTTCTCTGCTTACATTGTCCATTTGTTCTTTTATCTATCTATCTATCTATCTATCTATCTATCATCTATCATCTATCTATCAAATTTACATCCAAGTTAGTTAGCATATAGTGCAACAATGATTTCAGGAGTAGATTCCTTAATGCCCCTTACCCATTTAGCCCATTGTCCCTCCCACAACCCCTCGAGTAACTCACTGTTCTCCATATTTAAAAGTCTTTTATGTTTTTGTCCCCCCTCCCTGTTTTTATATCATTTTTGCTTCCCTTCCCTTGTGTTCATCTGTTTTGTATCTTAAAGTCTTCATGAGTGAAGTCATATGATATTTGTCTTTCTCTGACTGACTAGTTTCACTTAGCATAATAGCCTCTAGTTCCATCCACGTAGTTGCAAATGGCAAGATTTCATTCTTTTTGACTGCTGAGTAATATTCCATTGTGTATATATATATATATATATATATATATATATATATATACCACGTCTTCTTTATCCATTCATCCACCGATGGACATTTAGGCTCTTTCCATACTTTGGCTATTGTTGATAGTGCTGCTATAAACATAGGGATGCATGTGTCCCTTCAAAGCAGCATACCTGTATTCCTTGGATAAATGCCTAATAATGCAATTGCTGGGTCACAGGGTAGTTCTATTTTTAGTTTTTTGAGGAACCTCCATACTGTTTTCCAGAGTGGCTGCACCAGTTTGCATTCCCACCAGCAGTGTTCAAAAGAGATCCTCTTTCTCCACATCCTTGCTAACACCTATTGTTGCCTGAGTTATTAATGTTAGCCATTCTGATGGGTGTGAGGTAGTATCTCATTGTGGTTTTGATTTGTATTTCCCTGATGATGAGTGACATCGAGCATCGTTTCATTTGTCTGTTGGCCATCTGGATGTCCTCTTTGGCGAAATGTCTGTTCATGTCTTTAGCCCATTTCTTTACTGGATTATTTGTTTTTCTGGGTGCTGAGTTTGATAAGTTCTTTATAGATTTTGGATACTAACCCTTTATCTGATATGTTGTTTGCAAATATCTTCTCCCATGTCATTTTCAAATATCTTCTCTCATTCTGGAGGTTTCCTTTAGTTTTACTGATTGTTTCCTTTGCTGTGCAGAAACTTTTTATCTTGATGAGGTCCCAGTAGTTCATTTTTGCTTTTGTTTCCGTTGCCTCCAGAGACGTGTTGAGTTGCTGCGGCCAGCCAAGGTCAAAGAGGTTTCTACCTACTTTCTCTATGAGGTTTCTGATGGCTTCTTGTCTTACATTAGATCTTTCATCCATTTTGAGTTAATTTTTATGTAAGGCGTAAGAAAGTGGTCCAGGTTCATTTTTCTGCATGTTGCTGTCCAATTTTCCCAGCACCACTTGCTGAAAAGACTGTCTTTATTCCATTGAATATTCTTTCCTGCTTTGTCAAAAATGAGTTGGCCATATGTTTGTGGGTCGATTTCTGGGTTTTCTATTCTGTTCCATTGATCTGAGTGTCTGTTCTTGTGCCCATACCATGTTGTCTTGATGATTACAGCTTTGTAATATATCCTGAAGTCTGGGATTGTGATGCCTCCTGCTTTGGTTTTCTTTTTCAAGATTGCTTTGGCTATTCAGCATTTGTTCTTGAATATTGTCTACTTTATTCCCTTAGCATATTAATCGTAGGGGTTTCATTTATTTATTTAATATTTATTTATTTTTGAGAGAGAGAGAAAGAACAAGAGGCAGAGAGGGAGACAGAGGATCTGAAGTGGGCTCTGTGCTGACAGCAGACAGCCTGATGTGGGGCTCAAACTCATGAACCATGAGATCATAACCTTAGGTAAAGTTGGACACTTAACTGAGTGAACCACCCAGGCACTCCAATCATAGTTGTCTTAAATCCCCAATCTGATAAGTCTAGTATCTGTGCCATGTCTGGTTCTAACGCTTGCTCTGTCTTTTCATATTGTATTTTTTTCCTTTTGGTATGCTTTGTAATTTTTTCTTGTTAGCCAGACATGGTGCACTGAGTAAAAATAATTGCTGTAAATAGACCTCTTGTAACATGGTGGTAACGTGTGGAGGGAGGGGAAGTGTTCTATAGTTCCATGATTAGGTCTTAAATTTTTAGGGAGCCTCTCTCTGGACTGAGCTTCATAAATGTTTCTCAGTAGTTTTCCCTCCTCAGGTGGGACAGGATAGCTAGAGGGGGTTAGAGTTGAGTATATCCTTCTCCAGGTTAGTTAGGTTGATTTGGTTCTCATTAATTAGTTTCTCCTGAGGACAGGCCTTATTAAGAGGAGCAGAGTGTCCTGCTGTGTTTCAAAAAAATTTTTTTAATGTTTATTTATTTGAGAGGGGCAGGGTTGCAAAGGGGCAGTGAGAGAGGAAACAGAGAATCCGAAGCAGGCTCCAAGGTCCGAGCTGTCAGCGCAGAGCTCGACATGGGGCTGCAACCCATGAACCACGGGATCATGACCTGAGCTGAAGTCAGATGCTTAACCTACTGAGCCACCCAGGTGCCCCTGTTCTGATGTATTTAAAAATGGTTCCTCCTCCCCTCTCCCTGCTGAAAGCTTGAGGGGTTTTTCTAGGTGTTTACCGTGGGAACCTCGTCAAGCTCCTGGAGATAAATCTCACAATACTTTTGGGGCCACCTTATGACTGGGTCCCCCTGGAGTTTTAACTCTCAGACTTGTCCACACCGAGCCTCCAGCAATTCATCAGTGATAGTTCAGGTTTTACCACCCTGGCACTGGTTCCGTCGGCTATTTTGGCTCCTTCTGCTGTGAGTCCCTGCTACAGTAAGTTCCAAATGTTTGGGTTCCCCTGTTGGACTTCTCCAGTCGTGCGGGCAGCTGTTTACCCTGTGTCCTTCCTTCTCTTATGAATCCAAGAAGAGTTGTTGATATTTCAGTGCGTTCAGCTTTTTATTTGTTGTTAGGATGGAATGGTGACTTCCAAGCTCCTTACATGAATAACCAGAAACCTGAAGTCCTCAGTTTGTATTTGGTAAAATTTTCCAGTGGCAAATTTCTAATTATAGATTGATTTCTTTCTGCTATGTCACATGATTTTGTGTTCCCCCTCCCCCTTTCATAAAATGGAGTGTGTTCTCAAAAACAATTAAAAGTGTTTTTCTCTTGCAAAATGTGATTAAGATTTCTTCACTCTCCCCACTCATGTCATAGAATTCAGTCTAAAGCCAAGGGTGATGAATGATTTTGAGTTGTTTCTTTGGGGATTCTTGGCCTTCTTTCATCAATACTTATCACCGAGGATGCTTATTTGCTCTCTTTCTCTCCTTTTCCTTTTCAAAAGAATACACTTTAGAAAATGAAATAAATGTTGTCCCTGTTCATTAGATTCCCATTCACCCTTTCAGATGGAACTGAGCTGGCTTATGCTTACATGGATTTTAACTACGACGGTACCTTGCTAGCCTCTGTTGGTAGCAGCCCTGATTACACATTGACCATCTGGAACTGGAAAGAAGAACAGCCCATACTGAGGACAAAAGCTTTTTCCCAGGAAGTTTTTAAGGTTACTTTCAATCCTGAAGATGACGAGCAGCTGACTACATCGGGATCAGGCCACATCAAGTAGGTTGTGTGACTGATACAACTGGTAGATTATCGTTAAGTATATTTTCTAGGAGGGTCGACCAGCTGGAGGCATTTTTGCTGTTGTTAACATTACAATAATTTTTAAATGTGTTATCTTCGAAATTAACTTTAGTACTGCTTTTCTCATTGGATGTGGGTATTTTCTTATTTAAGGGGTGCCTGGGTGGCTCAGTCGGTTAAGTGGCCAACTCTTGATTTCAGCTCAGTTCATGATCTCACCACTTTGTGAGTTTGAGCCCTGCATCACTCTGGGCTGACAATGTGGCAGCTTCTTGGGATTCTCCCTGTCTCTCTGCCCCTCACCCACTTGTACTGTCTCTGTCTTTCTCAAATTAAATAAACTTAAAAAAAAGACAGTATAGATAAAAAGAAGGGCTTTTATTTTAATTTTTTAAAGAAGGGCTGGGCCTACTGCCTTCTTATAGGCTTTACCACCTCAGAGGGTTTGTATAAGGTCTTCCTAAGATAGCGTATTGACTTTTCAGACCCACCATTAAACTTGTAGCAATACTGTATGATGGGTAAGGCATTTTGACATCTCTGAACTCAGTCGTCATCTGTAAAACAAGAATTATAACAGAATCATTCCTAACCCAGAGACCTCAATACTAAATTGTAACAGAGTCTACTTTTGATCTTAGTCTCTGGCTCTAAATTCCATGTTGTTTTCCCTTTATCATACTCCCCTCTGTATTTTAGGATGGAATGATTTTTGTCCTATTCTGTCCTCATTCTACCCTGTCTTAAGCGTTTATCCAACAACCTTCTACCACCACCCTCAGGCTGCTCGTAACTGGATTTCCAGCGTCTGTTTTGAGAAAGACATTTTTTTTTTTTTTTTTTTTTACAAATAGTTTATTGTCAAATTAGTTTCCACATAACACTCAGTGCTCATCCCCAAAGTGCCCTCCTCCATGCCCACCCCCCCTCCCCCCCACATCCATCAGTCCTCAGTTTTTGTCAGCATTCAAGAGTCTCTCATGGTTTGCCTCTCTCCCTTTCCCCCACCATTTCCGCCCTTCTTCTCCCCCTTGTTCCTCCGTCAAGTTCCTCCTAATCCTCCTATACGTGCAAACATATGATATTTGTCCTTCTCTGCCTGACTTATTTCGCTCAGCATAACACCCTCAAGGTCCATCCAGGTTGCTACACATGGCCAGATTTCATTCGAGAAAGACATTTTTATCCAAAGTTTCTGTTAGTTCAATTTAAACCTGGCCCTCTTCTTATTTATTCATTAGAAATGTAGAATAATTGAACAGATTTTAAATGGAAACTTGGGGGAATTCTCAAGTAATCTTTTGCTAACTATAGGCTAAAAATTTTGAGTTGTTTACATTTGCTCATCATTTAGTAAAGTGCATATTTCCTATGCACTGTATCTTTGCAGAGAGATACTGAATAATTTCACGTGTGAAGCGCTATAAAAGAAACAGTATATGGAAATGTGTGAACAGAGGACATACCATAGCCTTGGAGAAGGATGTTTGTTATTTAAGCTTTTGGCTTCATGTTACTGGCTTGTTGATACCATCCATTATCTATTTTATATTTAGTTGGTAGACCAGATTCTTTTTTCTACATGCTTTTCATCATCTGACTGTTCATTGCTTAGACTCTTAATAAGAAATGTTAGTAATAATTAACATTTATTCATAGCTTTTATGTACTAGGCAGTGTTCTAAGCATTTTTCAACAATTTTATGAGGTTGGTACTACTAGTATTCTCATTGTATGCCTGAGAGTATGAGGGCACAGTGTTATTAAGAAAATCACTCTTAAATTCTGCACCAAGTGAATTAGAATTTTTTTGGAAAACATGTTCGAAAATGGTAGTATTCAATAGAACTTTCTGCCAGGATGGAAATGTTCTATGTTGTCCAAACTAGTAGACACTAGCTAGCTACACATAGCTATTAAATACTTGAAATTGGCTGATCTGGCAGAAACATTGAGTTTTAAATTGTATTTATTGTTAACTTACTAAGTCTAAGTTAATATAGTCAAACTTGGCTACAGTTGACTGCATAGGACAGCATGAGTCTCAGATATAATATCTACAAAGGCAGAGATTTATTTTGTCTGTTTTGCTCAATGCTGAATTCATATTGCCTAGAACTCTGCCTGACAGGCAGTTAATACTTAATACATATTAATTAGATGAAAAAATAAATGAAATAACATGTGACTATGAAACATGTGAATGCTTAGGTGATAATAAAAATAAAGGCTCTTTGAGGTACATTCAGTCTCCTTGTTTGTTTACAGGTTCTGGGAAATGGCTCTAACATTCACTGGTCTCAAGCTTCAGGGTTCATTGGGCCGATTTGGCAAAACAGCCACTACTGATATAGAAGGTTATATGGAGCTCCCGGATGGAAAGGTGAGTACAACCACTATTCTACAATAGTAAGATTATGTTTTCAAGTGATGAAAATAGATGAAAGCACATTATACACTGTAAAAAGCACTACCAATGTTAGTAATAATGGATATTATAATTGTAAATGAGCATTTCATTTTGCTTCTTCAGATTGTCAATTTTAATTAATATACTTCCATAGAATTGCCTTAATCCACATGTAAATATCCTTTTTTGTGTCTACTAAATATATGAACACGTAAAGTATGTAAACATTTTAGTATATTAACATAGTGACATATTGTCACATTTTATTATGTCATGGGATTGCAGTGTTTATAATGTTTATCTTTCCCTCCTCTTTTGCCATGATGGTCCAAGAAGACTTCCTGGCTCAAAGCTTGCATATAGTCTTACGGCTTTTGTTTTTATTGTCAGATGATTATTTAGGAAGATTGAGCCACCCTATGGTGTCTCCTACAGATGCACTGCGCCTGTTGATTCTTTAACATTGTTAGTTCATCTTCTCTCTTGCTCTTACAAAATGTATGGGCATATTGCCTATGGGATCAGTTCTGCATTAATAAAGTATTTGGCTTCCTATTAGGATGAGTTATATAGTATTATTTGTGAATGTCTCTGTTATAAGTAAATGCCAGCATACAGATATAATTTTGAGAAACCAAATGGGCTACCTAGTAGATATTCTCTACCAAGTATCTACCTATAGATATTCTCAATTTGAAATCATGTTGTGTGGGAGGAAATCAAAATTCTTGGATGCTGGTTTGATATATACCAAAAGCTATAAAATGATCATATTATGATCATGTTAGCTTCAAATTCTGAATATCACAAGAATTAAGCTAAGATAAAGATTGTTAAAAACATGCCAGAAGATATATCTTTAAAAGGTTCAATAGGATTCTCGTGTATGTAGGGTAGAAAAGAAGCCATTTTAAATGAGAGAGACACAAAAGGAAATATTTAGAGTTAAGAATAAGTACCTTATATTTGGAGGTCTACTTAGGAAGGAGCATTTATTTTGGGAAGAGATGGAAATTAGGTTGAGAAGTACGGTTGGGTCCTAGTGGATGAGGAGATTAACAGCCAGGCAGAACTATTATACACTGGAAGAGTAGAGCTGCAAATGAAGTTATATATAAGTCTGGCCACAAAATACCAAATGAGTTGGAAGAGGGGAAATCTGGAGTCAAGGAGATGAGCTAAGACGGAAATTGTTACTTTCATTTCATTTTTCAGGACAACTGGAAAAAGATAGCTAGACATGAGTGACATTTCAGAAGGGAAAGTCTTCCAGGTGTCAGTGGCTTTGGATGATTTTTATTACTGGACAGAAGAAAGCAAGTTGAAATAAAGACTATCCAAAGTGATCTGAGGTTTAGTAATAGGTAAAACAGGTAGAATGGATAAGCTGAGTAGACTGGGGACATAGAAAAGATGGAGTAAACTACTTGGTGTGAGGGAAATGGGGTGCAGAATGCTGGCGCAGACAGGCAAGAATCAGATCCAAAGAGTTTCCCCAAAGGTGTTTCGTGGAACGTTAGTCTGCACAGAAGCAGACTGTAAAAATAAGACTTTCCTGGTCAAATTCCTTTGTATCTAGAAATTTTGCTTTCAGTGATCTATGTTAAAGTTTCCAAGAGATCCTAGAGAGAAAATTGTCTGATTTTGTTTATCCAAGCATATGTCTTCTGAGTTAGTGTTAGTCAGAACAGGAGCTTTCGAGCCAGGATTCCTGGGTTAAAATCCTGACTCTTATTGGTATTTTGTGCAAGCCACTTAACTGTTCTGTTCCATTTTTTTTCTTTGTAAAATGGGAATAAAAATAGTTAGGGCTCCTATTGATCCGTATGATTCCTTTGTGTGAATGAGGAAAACTGTGTTTTCTGGGAAAACAAAGTGCCCAACCTGCATAACTGTGCATGGTACCCCTAATAAATGTACCTAGTTCAAAGCGTTTTTAGGATTAAATAATGTATGCAAAGTGTTCAAGTAGCAGTTGGCACAGAATTGATACTTAATTAGCATGACTTAGTATATAATACCAGCTAAACATCCTAGGAATTAGTGTTTGGGGAAGTGCTGGATTCAATGGATTAATACGAGTTGGTTCCAGATGATTGTTCCTGTTTGAAATTGGATATTATTATTATGCTATAATCTGCTGAGCTCAGCAATTTTTCTGAGTTCATGATTTTTAAAAAACTTGTAACATTAGATATTATCACTCTTAATAAGTAAAATCTCTCTATCAAGAGGTTAAAAATGTCTCTAATTTTTGACTCCATAATTCCACTCCTGGATTATATCCTTAAGAGATGTGCAAAGAAAGCTATTTCAGATCTATTTGAAAAATTACCAGCAATGTAGAGTCCAATCACAGTGATGTGACCCTATGCGTAATGCTAGGAGGAAGTCCATCACAATGTGATTAGTGGTTGTTTCTGAAGTGGCGAATGTTTACTTCTACACTTTCTTATATTTCTATACATTTTTTCTTACATATTCAAGAGAAACAATCTTTAAAAATAAACCTCACCTGTATTTGAGGCAAAAATATCCACATTTGTCTGTTTTGATGCACATTCCTTCCTTTCTGCTTCCCTGCCAGGTGCTCTCAGGGTCAGAGTGGGGCAACATGCTGGTGTGGGAAGGCGGCCTCATCAAAGTCGAGCTCTGTCGAGCTGCAAGGAAGTCTTGTCATCAGGGTCCCATTAACCAGATAGTGCTGGATGAGGGTGAAGTTATCACTATTGGGGCAGATGGATATGTTAGGGTAAGTTTTCTTGATGTTTGGTCAGGAACGCTTCTTGTATCAAAGACTTACAAATCACCCTATTGGTGTTAGCAGATTTTTACTTCTCACAAAGATCACTTCATAAATGATATGAGTGGTCATTTACTCATAGGGCCAACACATTTAAAATAATATTTTCCTTGTGGTAAATCTTTAAATTCTCATCAAAATTAATTTACAGCATCTTAGTGAAATTTTCTGAGGGGGCTTTTTGTTGTTTTGATTCTCTGGTTGAAATCGTAGTTGGGGAAAATGAAAATCAATTTTGGCAGAATATAAACAGTGGACACAGGTGTCCTTTCAAACCACACAGTGTGAATGGGTCATGTTCTAGGGACGAAAGTACGAAACATTATTTTTGACTGAGGTTACTAATTAGAAATACACTCAAATGTGAGCTGATAGGGTTTGCCTGTGGATACTCCCCTCTCTTTGCTCCTTACACTGTTGAACTCACTTGTCCTCACCTGTGGACACTGTTGCCTGTGGTGTGGGCTAAGCTGGAACATTGCTCCAGCATCTAAGTCCCCCTGGTAGTTGTCAGACCACTTCTCCCACCCACTCGTGTATGTGGACCCTGCCGCTGCTGGCAAACCTGGAGGCTTGTGATTTGCCCTGTGGTCCTTTTGGTGCATACTCCTGATGACTTCCCAAGAAAGTGGTAGCATCCTCTGGACATTCCTTAGGAAGTATTATTTTCAGAAGTAAGACTGTATTTTAGAAAATAGTCTTGTCACCCTGTTGACACCTATTGAGATTACAATTTCTAGCCATGTCTCTCCCAGTCTGTCTTCTTACCTGTCCTTTTTTGAACCCAAGTATAAATTTTTGCATTTACCATATTAAATTTAATTTGGTTAGATTTGACCCTTGCTCTGGAAATTTTTATGTCATTTATTTTGTCATATAACGTATTCACTGCCCATCTAAGATATAGGTCACCCTAAAACGTGAAGGCAAATCTCAAGATTAAAGAAGTTAAACACTTCACAGATGGTCCTTTCATGAATACCATTATTTTCTAAACTGGCTTCCTTTTTAAATTTCACCCTAATCTCTTTAGTTTTTACATAGTAAATCTCTACCTCTAACCCTTTGGGAAAAACCTAACCCAATTCCCAGGAGTCCATCTCCCCCATGGATCTGGGTCTTTCCCCCATGTGGCTAGTCCATGAGACAACACGAGTCCTCCCTGAAGTTACTTTCCCTAAGGCTGAGTTATTGAGTCTGGGCTAACAGGGTGGGATGTGTCAACAAGTGCATCCAGGGTGGGCTCCGGCACTTCACAAAGGAAGTCCTCAGTCTCTCTGCCATGAGGTGAAACTGCCCCCTCCTGCTTTCCACAGTGTTATGTTCTCTGTCCCAGAAGAGCAATCCTCACCTGAATGGTCCAGTCTAAATCAATAATGAAAAACACTTTTCTCGTGATCACATCATCTACACCCCTTTTCTCTGCTTGTAATGAAGATTGATCTTGGATCATTAAGAAAGTCTGTTTCCCTTTTCCAGAGGCCCACTGGTGAAATGAAAACAGGGCTCATTATAGTGTTTTGCCAAATAAGTGAACCATTTATCCCTTATGGTCACTTTACGTGCAGAAAGACCTGACAGACAACTGGACATCAAGTTTACCCTGGGCAGATTAGAGTTTATTGAGGCTGTGTTTTCTCACTAGGCTCCATCCATACAAAGGAAACTATCATAATTTGTTATCCTCCATTTGGAAGCAATATCCCAGGGGTCGAGTTTTGGGTGGTGGTATCATTACACCTACTCACTGATTGGCATGCAACAAGAAGAAATGACTTTTGGGGGAAAAAAATCAGAGCCTTTTCTTATAGTAAATGTAAATTCAGAAACTGCTGATTGATTACAGTATTTTCTTATTTTATAAGATCTGGGATTTTGAGACAATAGATACTGCTGACACTATAGATGAGACTGGATTGTTAAAGATCGATCCCATTAATGAACTTCAAGTAGGCAAGAATGTGAAACTCTTCTCTATGATAAAGATGAACGAGATTGGAAATAACTTTTGGTTGGCTCAAGTAAGTTGCATTCTTCTCTCTTGGCCCTTTAAAGTTACCTGGACATGAAATTAAAATAGTAACAAAATTTATTGCCACTGTAAGTCCATTTTACTATTAAAACTACTATTGATATGTCCATGAAGAGTTCCTTAATTTTGGTATTTGCTGCTCTACAAGCAATTCTCTACAACCGCATTCAGAATATAGGATTCATTATAGCCATAGTGTGATTTCTACTTAACCTAAATGCATGAGACCGTCAACAAATTTTTATCACTCAACGTGAAAACCTAAACATACCACTGATAGGACTATGGTTGGTATTCACTGGCAAATCTGCCCAGTTCAGCCTGTACCCATGACTTCCATCTGCTATAGAGGGACCTGCACCCATCTCCACCCTACTCGACTCAGCACCATAGTCATGACTAGGGTCTTTATATTAATTTGCTTCCATCCACTCCTGGAGTGCAACAAAACCATTCAAAAACTCACACTATGCCTGGGAGCTTTCACAACTCTATTTACAGCAATCTGCACTTTAACACAAAATGATATTGAAAAAATCGTTGCCTTTTCCACCTCAAGTCAATTGGGACTTCTACACAAAAAACCAATTAACATTCTTATATTAAACGGACTATTTGTAATATGAAAATACTTAATTTATTGTGTGTTCTAAGATATATAGAAATCACTTCCCTTAAATTTCAATCACACCTTATTTTTTTAAAATGTTTATTTTTGAGAGAGATGGAGGGTGAGTGGGGGAGGGGCAGAAAGAAAGGGGGACAGAGGATGGGAAGCACTGAGGGCAGCAAGCCCAAAGTGGGGCTTAAACTCACCAACCATGAGACTATGACCTGAGCCAAAGTTGGAGGCTTAACCAATTGAACCACCCAGGTGCCCTCAGTCACACTTTAAAATATATGTAAGCTGTTCATATTCCTGTTTGTCCTTTACTTTAACTAGATCACAGGAAGAAAATTATTTTCATTTGATAAAAGTTCAAAATGATAAAGCAAAGTATTATGTAACTTTTTAGGATGCCAATGGAGCCATATGGAAGCTTGACCTTAGTTTTTCAAATATTGTAAGTTGACAAGTTTTCTTATTTTTTCCCTAATTCTTATAATAAAAATCTGTTGTTTTTCTTCTTTAAAAGGTACTTTATCTTTCTCCATATCTGACCACTGTTCCCATCAAAAACTTGTCCACCAGGTCCTAATCCTGAGAATTTATTCTCTCTCTGATTTTATTTAAAAAAGGTATCTCCTAGCAAAATCTGCCAGAAAAGTGGCAATTGACAATGCCTAATGTTATTCAGCAGTTTATGGTTGTCATAAACTTAGGGCATTTTCACCTATGTGACCCTGTAACCCTCACAGCTACCCTGATGAGAAGGGAGGCTTCTGCCTCCCTCATTTTACTGGTGAAGAAATGGAAAGCCTTCAAGTACAGTTCCAGTATTTGTTTTTCCTAATTCCAAGAGTCCAGCACTCTTTCTAACTTACTATGCTTTTAAAAATTTCTATTCAGATAAAACCACACATGTGTTACAGGGTTCTATATATATTTTTTTTAAACTTGACCTTAATTCGAAGTTAGCTTATCTTTGAGATCTGATAGGATCTCTTTTATTATCAGACCCAAGATCCAGACTGCCTCTTCTCCTTCCATTCTGGAGCTATCGAAGCCTTGGCAGTCTCTCCTCTCACTTATCTCATGGCCACTACTGCCTTGGACTGTAAGTAGAACTCTTACTTATGGTAATATAACTGGCCTTTTTTGTTTGTTTGTTTCATTTTCCACACAAAACTTTATACGTATTTGATGGAAAGCATTTGAGAATTTTTCCAAAAGGAAGCCTCTTGCTGCAAGTGAGGGGAGTTTTTACATAGGGGAGAGGAACTGAAGTGCACCATCCTTGGCTAATGTGAGTGATTAAGGAAATAGTAAGTTACTTATGAAAATGTGATTCATTTTGGCATGATCCACATTCATGCTTTTCCTATCTCTTTTTTTTCTTTTTTTACTTCTTTCTTCTTTACTCATGTATGGTGAAGCTATGTGGGCTATGCAAGGTGGAATTGATCAATCAGTTGTTTTCTTTATTATCCACACTTACAAATTACCTGGTCGAGGATATACATGTAGAATTTTGACTAAAGAAAGCCTATTAGGTTATTGGTTGATCTAATTATTTATGAAATGTCTTGTTATAATGCTCAACGTGTAAAGGGGGCCAAGTTATTTAAAAAGATAGGTATAATTTGTTCCTTTTAAAACTTTCTATAGGCTCTGTTCGAATCTATGATTTTGCTGGCAAAACCCTTTTGACTCAGATGAGATTTAAACAAGGAGGTACCGCCATCAGTTGGGTACCTCAACTGGTGAGTTTATTGTGATGAACTTCTACTAAAATCTATTCATAAATATGGTATATCAGTGCTACTTCTTGGAAATGTATTTTATACCCTGGATTCTGGAGAAAAATAAAAATTTTAACTTAGTTTATTCACTTAGAATATGATAGAGATCGTATCATGACCTTGCTTTTGTGGTTTGGTCCTGTTTTAATAAAAATCTATTTTTATGCCACCTGCAGGTTAGTAATCATTCCATGTTACAAAAATTATTCCCTAACAGAACTTTGGTTATCTATCCTCCATCAGACTCTGATTTCATTCATTCTAGTTATATTCCCTGTGTGCCTGCAGTGTGCTGGGGCTTGTTCTAGCTTCTGGGAAGACAGCAGGGTAAAGACGAAAGTCCTTGCCCTCAGACACCTTACACTTTAGTGGACGAGAGGAGGCAGAGATGGGCAATAAAGAAAAATAAGTAACATATGTGATAATGATAAGAGCTATGAAGAAAATTAAGCAGAAGTTGGGAGTTGTTCTTTATCCATTGCTATGTAATAAACTACCACAAAATGTGGTGGCATAAAACAGTAATCATTTTATTTTGCTCACATACTCTCTGAATTGGGTAAATCACTGTGTCTGGGGGCTGGAATCATGTAAAGTCTTCTTTATCACAAGTCTGGCATCTGGGCTGAAGCCTGGGCTAAGCTGGGAGGTCAGTCAACAGGAGTGCCTACTTAGTAATCTCTCCTTGTGGCTTGGGCTTCATCACAGCAGGGTGGCCTCAGGGCAGCCACATACTTCTTACATAGCAGCTAATGGCTCCGAAAGCTAGTGTTCCAACAGACAGGCAGAAGCTGCTGGCCTTTTATGAGCAGCCTTGGAAGTCCCATAATGTCACTTGTACTACATTCACTTGAGTGAGGCCGTCACAAGCCCCACCCAGATTCAAGGAGGGGATCTCTTCACAGGAAGCCTGTCAAAGAATTTGATGCCCTGTTTTTAAAATATGGGGTATTTGGGGAATGTTTTATTCTTACTGCTTTGGGTTGAAATCAAAGAGAAAATGTTTCAGGACCAAAATAAATGTGGAAATGGCTAGAATGGAGATTTTCATGATAGAATCAAGACCAGAAGGAGAACTCTGGCCAGGGAATAGATGATGAGGGTTAGAACAAGTAGAAACCATGGAGTATCTGTCTTCCCCAACCTGGCTCACTCTTCATTTCATTTCATTTACACTCTTACCTGAAGCATTTAAAATATAGCCATAGAATTAAATAATGTATTAAGATGGTCATTTGATGTCCACAGAATGTTTCCTTTTTTTAGCCTCATATCCAAGTAATGATCATTGGATATCATGCTGGAATTGAAATGCCTTTTCTCTACACCTTCTTGCTTCTCTAGAAAATTCTATATCTTTCTTTATGATTCAGCTCAGGTCAAACATCAACTCCTCTGCATAGCCCTCTGTGACCCTGTTTTCTAGTAGAGCTAGGTACTCCTTCCTCTGTTATTTTTTTTTTTTTAAGGCACTGCGTATATAATATGGCACTTATCACAACATCACAATGTACTAAGATAAATCGCTTTATTGGATCTTTCCCTCTAGACGATTCTTCATGGTGACAACCACATTTTCTTCTTCTTTGAACCTCCAGAGCCTCTATACTACATTTAGACACACAGTGAATGTTTACTGAATGAACAACATTCAAGGAATTGGATGGAGTATAGTTTTCTTATTACCAAGATTCTCATAACTGCCTGGCCTCAAGGATGATCACTCTGCTCTGAAGAACAGCAGGGCTCTTGCCTTTCTCCTGAATGCCTTCCACCTGAATGCCTTCCAAGATAGCAGATTTAGTATATTCACACATTGCTAGATTTCTGTCCCCAGCCCAGACTTCTTTGAACTGCAGACTATGTGTCATCCTCCTTTTGAGTTCCAGGAGACCTCAGTCCCAACGTGTCTAAGACTAGATTCATGATACTCTGTTGATCTCCCACCAGCTCCCCTCCAAAACAATAATAGCAACAACAAACCACACAGACACAGACACACACACACACACTCACGGCTTCCTCCTAGTGTTTCCTAACTCAGTAAATTTCTCAGTAATCCCTCTGTCTTCCTCCCCCATATTCAGTTGTCACCAAATAGCACCATTCTAATTCTCTCTAAACTATGCCATATCCCTCCTTTCTGCAACACCCCTTCACACCAAGTGACCGTAATCACTCTTCTGTGGTAAGGTAGCTATCTCTTCAAATGTCTCCCCAAAGGTCTTCCTGCATCCTATCTAGGCCATGTCAGTTCTGTTTTGCTCAATGCATTTAGGATGGCTTTTCTGAAATATTCTGAAATATCAAATTTGATCATGTCATCTCCCCTACCCACACATACCCAAGCCCCAAATAAAAACCTTTTAATGGCTTCCCACTGTTCTTGGGATGAAGACTATCCTTAATGTGACCTATAAGTCACTTTGTGCCCTGGTGCTTGCTTATCCTCCTTTCTAGCCTCTTGTGGAAGCACTGTTCCCTCACTCAGTCTGCTGTAGTCACACTTTTTCCTGAGTTACATTCTTTCCTGCCACGTGACATTTCCACAAGCTATGTCTTCTCCCAGGAGCGTTTCTCCCACCTCCCTAGACTTAGTTAATTTCTGGGCGTCTTTCCGATCTCAGCTCCACCATCTCTTCTTTAAGGAAGTCCGCAGTCTAGGTCAGCTTTCTTTGTTATGTGTTCTCAGAGATCATTTCTTTCCTTTAGCACTTATTTCTGTTCATAATTTAACATTCATCGGTGTGATTGATTAATGTCTGTCCTCCCACTAGATCATAAATTCTGTGAAATCAGCGACAAACTGTTTATGCTCACCCTTGGGTTGCTGGTGATAGGTGCCTGGCATGTGATCGACAGATATGCCACCAACGTTTGCTCGAGTGCTTGAATTGTTATTGCTTACCTGTCTCATGATCAGCAATGATAAGGAACTGTTCTAGGATGGATGGAGGTTACCAGAAAGTGATATAAGGAAGAACCAGTGAGCCATCAGTGTTAAACTGTTTGGCTGAATAAAATACAAAGTTATTTATTATGTAGCACACCTTTATGAATCAACTAATTTCATATTTGTTGCATTTAATTTTTATCCAAGGTAAGCTACACTGGAGCACAAATTATTGTAGGATTCGAAGATGGAGTTGTTCGAATTCTTGAACTTTATGATCCAAAAGGGCTCACAGTTTTTGCAGGACGGAAGAAAATTTCAGATGCAGATATTCATTTGAAACTGGTTTTCAAGCCCCATACTGCTCATGTCACTGCTTTAGCTTATGAACGTGATGGAGAAATTCTAGCAACAGGGGTAAGTGGTAGATTTCCTTTTGTTTCCTACTGAGCTTTCATGGTTTAACTTGTCTTTAAATTAGCCTTCCTACTTGATAAAACTTATTTGCTGAGGTACACTTGTTTTTTTCCTGATGTGCACTTTTGAGAAAAACCCAGAATTTGCTTTCTTTGTGTTCATATTCTTTCAGTGTAGTCAGTGCATGGCATTTCAAATATTTCTTACAAATTAAGTTCTAATGCTTATTTTAAATTAATGGAAAATTTCAATGAGGAATTATGATCAGTGTTTTATGCATAATCAATATTTTGTCATATAAGTATGTTCTTATATAAATTGCCATAAGTGAAGAGAATGTGTAAAATTTTCATGCATTAATTGGGGAGCATGTGCTTTGTGGAACTTTTTTGAGTTAATCTATGTACGGGTATGGTGATGATTTTTTTTAGTAAGATATTGTAACGCTGGTTTGTCAAATGTTCTTGTGAGGGAAATGAAGCAAATACATGAAATAAGAAAATTTCCAGAATAACCTGGGATATATGATTAGTATAGGCATAAATATACATTGGGTATACTGTAACTATTAACTGCTACTCTATACTCTGTGGAATAGATTTCAAAAAGAATACATATTTGATGGGTATTTCTCTTTCTCTTAGAGTAAAGATCAAACTGTCTTCTTCTTTGAGGTAGAAAAGGATTATAAGCCAATTGGTTATATTACTACCCCTGGACCTGTTTGCCAGTTAGTATGGTCTTCAGTTTCCCATGTGAGTAATTATTATTTGTCTTCATGCTTAAATCTAAATTCCTGCATAATGAAGTTATCTGGAAGATAGAGAATAGCAGGTGGAATGATTAGTCCCACTCCTAGGTCCTGCAGTGAGGGGCCACTATAGCTTGGCTAGTAGAGTATCACTGAGGAGCCCCGTGTCCTACTCACTCACTATCTCTTCTCTCTTCCATGCTCTAATTAGTTGGTCATGATCCCCTCTCAGAACATTGGGTTATATCAGGCTTTGCTTTAGTAACAATGGTGACTTTATTGAGCTATACATGTTGTAATGTGTTGACTTAGATATATCAGTCCTTTTGACATTCAGAAGTTTAGTTCTAAGGTCTGGATGTACTTGCCCTCATCTTTATCTCTTTGCTTCTCTTCTAACCCCCTTTCCACCTCCATTTTCTCTTCTACTCTTCCATTGACTCTTTCCTGACATCAGCTGGTGATTAGGTATTGACTACTCATCATATTTAATGCCTCCAATTTCCCTAAGTTGAAGCATAGGATAACTCAGTCATCTGAATATTGATTGAATGTCTAAACCAGGTGCTGTACTGGGTTCTAGGATAATAATAGTGATGAGATTAATGGAAGTGTTGTCAGGATTATTTAAGTGACATGTGTAACCTACTTTAAACTCTTCTAAAGAAAAGGGCTATAACAATATAGTAGTATCTAGAAAAAACTTTTTTCAAATTAGTATATGTGCTGCTGAAGCGAGCACAAAACTTTTCAAATTAACATACTCATTGTTTTCATCTTTGCTAGTCACTGATGTATTCAATAAGCAGTATATAACAATCTCTTCTGAAAGAGAAAAAAATACACCTATTTAAGTAACTATCACAGAACAATACAAGGTTTCACAGGGAATTGGTGACTAAAATATCAGTGGTATAGACGATATGTGCTGTGAGTATAAGCAGGGAAATATCAAGAAGGGGATAAGTTAACATCAGTTGTTATTTTGTACTATTTTACCTTCATCTTGAGGAATTGGTAGGATGTGAGTAGTTGGAAAGAAGGTGAGTACAGATGGTTTAGTTGAAGGAAATGAAAGCTGCAAAGGGAGCTCTGTGCTAAAGCATGAACACAATATGTGATATGTACATGCTTTAATCATTTCCCTAGATTCAAAGCCAAAAGTCCAAAAAAGTTAGGAATGATGGGTGGGAAGGGGGTGGGTATGACTACAGAGGGACCTCTTGAGGAAGATCTTTATGATGATGGTATATTTTTGAATCTTGATTGTGGTGAATGGTTACATGAATCTACACATGATAAAATGACATAGAACTATATATTAATGTCAATTTCCTGGTTTCCATATTGTTGCATAAGAGGTAACCAATGGGAAAAACTGGTACATGATTGAAAGGTGATGAGTGAAAGGTACATGATTCCTCCCTGTACTATCTTTGCAACCTCTTGTGGATCAATAATTATTTCAAAATAAGAAGCTAAAATTTTTTTTTAAATAGGCATGAGACAAAATCCCCCAACATAATTCAGAAGTTATTTCAGGCAGTGCTGCCAATTAGTGCCTGTATTTCCAATATTATCTGGGAATTAATAATGTCAAAGTAAATTACCCTCATTTCACAGTATACACATATATCAAACCATCACACAGTACCTTAAACAATGTTATACTTCAATAGAGATGAGGGGAAAAGGTAAATTACCATATGTAGCTGATGTACTGCATACTATAGTTGTCTAAATAGCCATAGATGTTAGCTTCCATTAGCTCTCAATGGTCGGACCTTCCTTCCTGAATGCATTAAACTTCTGCCCATTATTTATAATTTGTGTTTCCAATAAGGAGACATGTGCATACAGAGTCATTCTGCCTGCCATAGTCACTACCATGATCACTCTGGGCAGCTGAGAGGCAGATGAGTCTATTGGGCAGCTGTGTTCTAGACAACATGTGACCAGGGCATGAAGACTATGTAGACAAGAGCTATGTAGGAGGTAGAACCAACAGAATTTGGTGATCTTTTGAATTTCTGGGGGTAATTTTGAAGTGTCTAAATGAAACTCATTAGTTTCTCTAAGACATGTTCTTTTGCCTGCATTATTCTGGGGCCACTGTCCTCCCCGTGGCTGAAACCAGAAAATCTTGAGAGCCATTCCAATCTCTTCCTTACGTCTAACCACCCTGTCCTTCAGGGGTTCACTAAGCCTCTCTGATTATGCATCCTAAACATCCCTGCCTCCTCTTCGATATCCTAGATGTGAACATCATACTGTACATAAAAGTAAACAGCATCAAATAAATGAAAGTGAAGTGAAAGTAACGGACCATTTGGAGAAAATGAACAAACCCTGTTCCCATGAAGTTTAGAGTTGTGTAAATGCTTTAAGGCAAAGGCCCAGCAGAATGTCAGGCTCACTTTCCTGCATTTCCCATTTCTCTGGGATCATGTCCTCTCAAGTCCTGATTTGTTTGTGTAGCTTTGAACATCAGACTTTGTCTCTTCATCTCTAAGAGAATGCCTGCAGCTCTAGGCCACTGCCTCTTGTTTGGCTTCTAGGTCTCATGCAAACTGTTGGCAATTTGTCCTGAGGAGGAAAAGTTGCAGAGGAATCCCTCACCTTCCCGCTATCCAACGTCAATTCTTGTTACCTCTGCATCCACCTGCCCTCTTCCCTTTTTGATAGTAGAGGTGGCCTCTTCCTTCCCACATAGGGCCAATTCTGCCTCCTGTCCTTTGGATTGTACTCTCTCCCACCTTTTTCCGGATTTCATACTACTTATTTTCTCTTTTCTGTCATATAAATTTAGCCTCACCTGTTTCACTGGATCATTTCCATCAGCATTTAAATTTAGCCAAGTATCTTCATGGGAAAAAAAATTCCTTGACCTTCTGTTCTCTAGCTGCTGCCTCCTCTTTCTTTTCCTGACTTTTCTAAGAAGATTGGTTATTCCTATTGACTCTTGCTAATGTCTACTCTCCTCATTCTACCAGATCAGCTGCTGTGGAGACACCACTGACATCCATTTAACATTTTCCGTTCTTATCTTTCTTGGCCTCTTAGCTTCATTTGAACCTGTTGACCCTGACGTTCTCTTTGAAACACCACTTCCCTTTGGCTTTTGTGACATTATGCTCTCCTAGTTCCCTCTTCTACATCTTATCATTCCTTTTCAATCTCTCACCCAGTTCCTGGGTATTGTTTCCCTAAGTCTCTGTTCTGATTTCTCTTCTCACTCTGTTCGCTTGACCTGGGTGATACCACCCAAGCCCATAAATTCCTTAAAAGCCCAAATATGCCACAGGATATTTGCACATGGTGTATCCTTTGTATAGCATACCCTCCAACCTTCCCATACTTTGTAATTGTCTTCTCCTTCACCTTGAAGCTTAGATACCACCTTCTTGGGAAGCCTTGCACAGCCTGCTTTGCTCTGGTGGCACTTCTGCAATACTTATTGCAGTTATAATTTACATTTATTTATATGCTTTGTTAAATGACAGGCTCACTTGTTGGAGGTAAGCTCCATAGTGCCAGACACTGTATTTTTATTTTTCTTACAATTTTACCCCTAGCACACTACAGAATGCCAGATACATAGTCTATACATAATAAATAATTATAGAATGACACAATGAATAAACATTTTGAATAATGTGTCTATGGAATATCAAGATGTGCCTCTGCCTTCCCCTCTTCTGTTCTTCCCTCACTCACACTGTCTCCCTCTCTCTCAACAATTAATAGGCATTAAAAAAAAAGATGAGGATTTCCCATACATGGTTAAATATGTGACTTTGGAACTCAAGAGAGTGGTCTGGCCTAGAGAGATAGATTAACTTGGAATTTAATTGTGCATGAATGGTAATGAAGCTTCTGGTTGGCTATATGATCTCCCAGGGAATGTTTATGGAGTGAGAGGAGAAGAGGGAAGAGGACAAAAGCCTTGGGAATGTCCACAATTAATGAACTTGGGCTGATAGGGGATGATCCATCAAAGGAGGCTGAGACTGTATGGTCCATCCACACACTACAGATTTCCCTTGATACTCCTAATTTCAATATTATGCAATTTGGGCAAACATATTTTGCAACTGCATTTTTGGCTCAGAAAATATGTTATGGCATCTATAAGGGAAACAAATTTAAATCTAATTTTAACAGTTATTAATAGTAATATAATAGATATTAAGGATTGTATACAGTGATTAATAAGAATTGTATACAGTGATTAATAAGATGATTTGTTACTGCAGTGAGGAATTAAGTATCTTTCAAAACTGTACAGCATATATAGCCATGATATATTTCCTCGTTTATAATCTTTTTGAACTATGCTTTTTTTTTAATTAAAAAAAATTTTTAAATTTATTTCTGAGAGAGAGAGAGAGAGAGTGAACAGGGGAGGGTCAGAGATAGAGGGAGTTACAGGATCTGAAGCAGGCTCCAGGCTCTGAGCTAGTTGTCAGTACAGAGCCGACACGGGGCTCGAACCCACGAACCATGAGATCATGACCTGAGTCAAAGTCAGACGCTCAACCGACTGAGCCACCCAGGTGCCCCCGAACTATGCTTGTAGAGTTTGCCTAAACGTAAATGATCTATTTAATCTTTCTTTTTTAGCCTGAAAGCACTTTACTGATTTTCTGTGAGAATGGGTATATTCTTGAAACTCCATTTCCAACAATAAAGGAGGAAGAGGAAGATCGTGATGTAGTTTCCTATGAAATCAAAGACATGCGCATAAAATGTTTTCATTTCTCAAGTGTCAAATCTAAGATTCTGGTATGTAATATCCTTGAAGCATTATCTTCTAATACATTTGGTCTTAGAATACAAAATGTCCTAGAAAAGTACTGGTGAAGTGCAAAGAATTACACTAACCCAGACTTTAGACGCCCTGTAAGCCAGTAGGAAAGAGCTGACTGTATTAGAAGGCAAAGCGAACAGACGTCAAAATCACAGTGCAAAGAAAACAATTTTAGGGGTCTGCAGTGAAACAAATATATGATTTTAATGGAAGGGTAAGAGGAGATCAAAGATGACTAGAGGCAGGTGACATTTAGCCACTTAGAAAATACGAAGACTTTTGAGAGGATGAAAAGGGAGAGGAAGGCAGTAAGAACTGGAATAACATCCCGAGGGAAGGCAGAGTTACAAGAATTTCTGGTGCTTTCAGAAAATGAAGAATGGGATTGCAACAGAGGGATGCAACATGTGGGAGGGATGTGGCAGGAATCTGTGACCTGCACATGAGCTCCTTAAATACCAGCCAAGATGTTTCAGTGCAATTCTAGACCATTGAGATCCGTTGTGAGCGTGGTTTTTTCCCCCTCCCTCTTCTCTGAAGAAGTTGGTATTTGAGTATAGTTGACCTATGTTACATTAGTTTCAGGTGTACAACATAGTGATTTAGCAAATATATACATTACGTATGCTCTGCTCACCACAAGTGTGGCTACCATCTGTCACCATCGGTATTACAACACCATTGACTATATTCCCTGTGCTGTACATTTCGTCCCCATGACTTATTTATTCCATAACTGGAAGCCTCCCACTCTCCTTCACCCATTTTGCCCCTTCTCATCTGGCAACTATTAGTTTGTCCAATTCTGCTTTTTGTTCTGTTTTTTAGATTTCACGTATAAGTGAAATAATACGGTAATTGTCCTTCTCTGATGTATTTCACTTAGCATTACACTGTCTAGGTCCATCCATGCTGTCCAAATGGCAAGACCTACTCCTTTTAAATGGCTGAGTGATATTCCATTATATGTCTATACCATTTTCTCTTTATCCATTCCTCTATTAATGGACGTTTGGGTTGATTCCATATCATGGCTGTTGTAAATAATGCTGCAATAAAACTAGGGGGCTTATACAATTTTGAATTAGTGTTTTTGTTTTCTTTGGGTAAATACCAGGAGGAACAACTAGATGATATGATATTTTCATTTTTAATTTTTTAAGGAAGCTGTGTCTCATTTTTTGCAGTGGTTGCACCAACTTACATTCCCACCAACAGTGCATGAAGATTCCTCTCTCTTCATATCCTTGCCAACACTTATTATTTTCTGTCTTCTTTATTCTAGCCATTTTGACAGCTGTAAAGTGACCTCTCATTGTGGTTTGTAATTTTTTAAATATTTATTTATTTTTGAGAGAGTGAGCAAGAGTGAGCCCACGCACGTGACAGACAGTGAGCAAAGGTGAGAGAGAGAAAGAGACAGACACGAGCAGGGAGGGGGAGAGAGAGGAGATATGAAATCTGAAGCAGTCTCCAGGCTCCAAGCTGTCAGCACAGAGCCCAATGCGGGGCTCAAACCCACAAACCATGAGATCATGACCTGAGCCAAAGTCGAACATATAACCAACTGAGCCACCCAGGTGCCCTTCGTTGTGGTTTTGATTTGCATCTGACTGATGATGAGTGATGTTGGGCATCACTTGTGTGTCTGTTGGCCCTCTAGATGTTGTCTTTGGAAAAATGTCTATTCAGGTCCTCTGCCCAATTTTTAATTGGATTGTTTGAGGTTTTTCTTGGTGTTGGATTGTATAAATTTCTTATATATTTTGGTTGTTAACCCCTTACCAGATGTATCATTTGCAGATATTGTCTCCCATTCACTAGGTTGCCTTTTTGTTTTATTGATGGTTTCCTTTGCTATGCAAAGGCTTTTTATTTTGATGTAGTCCCAAAGTTTATTTTTGCTTTTACTTCAACTTTCTAGATACGCTTGACTTCCCTTGACATATCTAGAAAAATGTTGCTGTAGCCAGTGTCAGAGACATTATTGCCTCTGTTTTCTTCTAGGATGTTTATGGTATTAGGTTTCATAATTAAGTCTCTAATCCATTTTTAATTTATTTTTGTATATGGTATAAGAAAGTGGCCCAGTTTCATTTTTTTGTATGTAGCTGTGCAGCTTTTCCAGAACCATTTGTTGAAGAGACTGTCCTTTCCCCACTATATATGCTTGGCTCTTTGCCACAAACCATGATGAGCATATAACTAGATGAGCATATAACTGTGGGCTTATTTCTGGGCTCTCTGTTCTGTTACATTGATCTATATGTCTATTTTTGTTCCAATAATATTCTGTTTTGATTACCACAGTTGTAATATAACATGAAATCTGGGATTGTGATACTTTCAACTTCGTTCATCTTTCTCAAGATTGCTTTGTCTACCTGGGGTCTTCTCTGGTTCTATACAAAACTTAATATTATTTATTCTAGTTCCATGAAAATTACCATTGGCATTTTGATAGGGGTTGTGTTGAATCTGTAGATTGCTCTGAGTATAATGGAAATTTTAACAATATTAATTCTTTCAATCTGAGCATGGAATACCTTTCCATTTGTTTGTATTGTATCTCATTTTTTAAAATCAATGTTTTATAGTCAGAATACAGGTCTTTTACCTCCTTCATGAAGTTGTGTTCCTAGGTATTTTATTTGGTGCAATTATAAATAAAATTGTTTTCTTAATTTCTCTTTCTGCTATTTTATTCTTACGTACACAACGAATTTCTGGCTATTAATTTTGTATCCTGAAACTTGACTCAATTTATTATTTCTAATAGTTTTTTCATGAAGTCTTTAGGGTTTTCTCTGTATAGTATCATGTCATCTGCAAATACTGACAATTTAACTTCTTCCTTATCAGTGTGGACCTCTTTAATTTCTTGTCTGAGGTGACTAGAACTTTCAGTACTATGTTGAATAAAAATGGCAACAGTGAACATCCTCATCTTGTTTCTGATCTTAGAGGTAAAACTCTGTTTCACCATTGGGTATGATGTTACCATGGGTTTCTCATATATAGCCTTTATTGTATTGAGGTATATTGTCTCTAAACCTACATTGTTGAGAGTTCTTATCATGAACAGATGTTGAATTTTGTCAAATGCTTTTTCTGCATCTATTGAAATGATTATATGATTTTTATCTTTTGTTAATGTATATCATGTTGATTGATTTGTAAATATTGAACCATCCTTGCATCTTGAGGATAACTCCTACTTGATTGTGGTGAACGATCCCTTTAATGTATTGTTGAATGTGTTTTGCTAATATCTTGTTGAGGTTTTTTACATCTATGTTCATCAGGGGTATTGCCCTATAGTTTTCTTCTTCTTCTTTTACTTTTTTTTTTTAATGTTTGTTTTATTTTTGAGAGAGAGAGAGGGAGCGAGCATGAATGGGAACAGAGAGAAAGGGAGACAGAATCTGAAGCAGGTTTCAAGCTCTGAGCTGTCAGCATAGAGCCCAATGTTGGGCTTGAACTCCTGAACCACGAGATCATGACCTAAGCCAAAGTCGGACACAACAGACTGAGGCAGGCTCCCCCCTGTTTTTTTAATAGTTTATTGTCAAGTTGGTTTCCATATAACACCCAGTGCTCATCCCAACAAGTGCCCTCCCCCATGCCATTCACCCCCCTTCCCCTATCCCTCACCCCCATTAGCCAGTTGTTCTCAGCATTCAAGAATCTCTCATGGTTTGCCTCCCTCCCTCTCCCCAACTATTTTTCCCCTTCTTCTCTCGCATGGTCCTCTGTTAGCTTCCTCTGAATCCACCTATATGTGCAAGCATATGGTATCTGTCCTTCTCTGCCTGACTTATTTCACTCAGCATAACACCCTCTAGTTCCATCCATGTTGCTACAAATGGCCAGATTTCATTCTTTCTCATTGCCATGTAGTATTCCATTGTATAAATATACCACATCTTCTTGATCCACTCATCAGTTGATGGACACTTAGGTTCTTTCCATGTTTTGGCTATTGTTGAGAGTGCTGCTATGAACATTGGGGTACATGTGCCCCTATGCATCCACACTCCTGTATCCCTTGGGTAAATTCCTAGCAGTGCTACTACTGGGTCATGGGGGAGTTCTATTGTTAATTTTTTGAGGCACCTTAATACTGTTTCCAGAGGGGTTGCACCAGCTTACATTCCCACCAACAGTGTAGGAGGGTGCCCGTTTCTCCACATCCTCGCCAGCACCTAGAGTCTCCTGATTGGTTCATTTTAGCCACTCTGACTGGCGTGAGGTGGTATCTCAGTGTGGTTTTGATTTGTATTTCCCTAATGAGGAGGGATGCTGAGCATCGTTTCATGTGTCTGTTGGCCATCTGGATGTCCTCTTTGGAGAAGTGTCTGTTCATGTCTTCTGCCCATTTCTTCGCTGGATTATTTGTTTTTTGGGTGTGGAATTTGGTGAGTTCCTTATAGATTTTGGATACTAGCCCTTTATCTGATACGCCATTTGCAAATATCTTTTCCCATTCCATCAGTGGCCTATTAGTTTTATTGATTGTTTCCTTTGCTGTGCAGAAGCTTTTTATCTTGGTCAGGTCCCAGTAGGTCATTTTTGCTCCTGATTCTCTTGCCTTTGGGGATGTGTCAAGTAAGAAATTGCTGCGGTTGAGGTCAAGGAGGTTGTTTCCTGCTTTCTCTTCTAGGGTTTTGATGGTTTCCTGTCTCACATTCAGGTCCTTTATCCATTTTGAGTTTATTTTTGTGTATGGTGTGAGAAAAAGATCTAGTTTCATTCTTCTGCATGTTGTTGTCCAGTTCCCCCAGCCCATCTGTTAAAGAGGCTGTCTTTTTTCCATTGGATGCTCTTCCCTGCTTTGTCAAAGATTAGTTGGCCATACATTTGTGGGTCCGATTCTGAGTTCTCTATTCTATTCCATTGGTCTATGTGTCTGTTTTTGTGCCAATACCATTCTGTCTTGATGATTAAAAGAGAAATCAAGAAACTGATCCCATTCACAATTGCACAAAAAAAATCATAAAATACCTAGGAATAAACCTAACCAAAGATATAAATAAGAGATCTGTATGATGAAAACTATAGAAAACTTATGAAGGAAATTGAAGAAGACACAAAGAAATGGAAAAACATTCCATGCTCATGGGTCAGAGAATAAATATTGTTAAAATATCATTACTACCCAAAGCAATCTACACGTTCAGTGCAATCCCAATCAGAATTCGCACCAGCATTCTTCTCAAAACTAGAACGAACTATCCTAAAATTTGTATGGAACCACAAAAGACTCTGAATAACCAAAGTAATATTGAAGAAGAAAACCAAAATGGGAGGCATCACAATCCCAGATTTTAGCCTCTACTACAGAGCTGCCACTTCACCCTGTGCCAGACCGCATCTGCAGGCGTTGCTGCCGGTTCACTGGGCCGCCACCACCATGGATGGTGCTGGGCGCCCGGCAGTTCAGTTTTTCCTGGCGCCTTCTGGGACCAGGGCACCTAGTTTAAAGTCAGCACCCCAGCCAGAGCTAAAAAACACTGTTTTTCCAAGCCGAGGTTTTTCTCTTCTCCAGGGATGGTTCTATGAGCAATCTCAGCTTTTCTTTCCTTTCCCCTGGACTCACGGCAACTCCCTACCGCTCGCCGGTTTATCACTCACTGCAGCTGCTCGCAAGCCGGGTTCCCTCCCTTCCCTCCGTGTCTCTGGGTCCTGTCCCGCTTTTATCTTCCCCAGTTCGCACTCACGCACTTATGAGGTTTCCTTCCCAGTGCACTCTGTCTCTTTCTCTTCCCAAACTCCTGAGGCTCAGTGTCCTATGACTTCGGGCCTTGGCCTTCTCTGTTTGAGAGATGGGTGCAGGCAAAATGTACGCTGCTCCCTACTTTTTTTTTTTTTTTTTTACAAATAGTTTATTGTCAAATTAGTTTCCAC